>NC_061489.1:14486560-14786560 GCF_022539355.2 Hippoglossus stenolepis
CTCGAGCTGTTGACATCTGAAGAGAGGCTCCTTTTTAGAGACTAAATGATTTCACTTAGAAATATCTCACTGTAGAGAAACACACACACCCCTGGAAAAACAATGAAGCGTGCACAGTGGGTCCTCCTCGCAGCTCTTCCACATTAGAGATTACAATTTTCACCATGACCGGGTCACTCGTGCACTAAAATCATGCGGCCGCCCGGTGCTGAGTGGTTTTCAGCCTGCCAGTTATCCGTTGAAAGATGGGCTTCACGATGCTTTTGTATCCACTTCCTATCTGCCGGGCCGGGGAGGCAATAACAGTAATGTATGGCTAAGGGAAAACAGAGCTAATCATCAATGACTGCAAGATATATAGCATATGCAGTGGCACCTAGTTTATTACCCTCTCTTCTCCTCCTGCGGAATCCATCGGCTGCACAGACAGGCTGCACAGATCTGGGAACTTCTTCCTCAATGTTAATGCGATTCATCCTTGTTTTCCATAATAACTGGGGGCAATAGGTCAGCGTGATGGATTTGCTTGTTACATGACAGTGGTGCAGTGGTGGCTGGTTCGTCTCTCCGTAGTCTCGCTTCCATCACGTGAACCAGGGGCCTCATTTATTATCAGAAAACATCCTGTGGTTAATGTCTCCTATAAATGCAACAGGTTCAGATCCCAGAGGAGTCCCTTATGCTGCAAATCAGCTCCACGTTTTGATTTTAAAAAACGGAATCTGATCGTGATAAGTGACATGTTAATTCTTAGACTGAAAATTCCCAAAATTATGATTGTTTAGTCCTGCTGGGACAATCCAATCTTGTCGCAGATATCAAGACAGCTTTGTCAGGCTCCACTTAATCAGCCTGTTTTCCTTTTGTTCTCAATCTCTCTCAAATATTTCTGCTTCCTTTTCATTCCACGCTCGTTACTTTCATTTCCGTGACCTCACATTATCCATTTTGTGCATTGCATTTTATATTTAACCTTATAAATATGCATTCATGAATGCTTTCCTCGCCAATGACAGCACACTTCCAGTACATCTACATTATTATCATCCACATTCTGCACAAGTACAGACTGAAAAAGAAAATAATTAATGGCTACCCTCACATGAAAAATGTGTTTGATTCTGTGTGTGTGTGTGTGTGTGCACGTCTACTGTACATGAGCCTGTCTTGTGTTTCTACCCCCCGTAGTAACTCTGTGCCTCCTCCTCTGTGTGTCATCGCGGTGATGAGGGCTGATTGCAGATTGTTATGGTGTTTTCACCTCTCATCCATCTGGCCCACGCTGGGTATTTGGCCAGGCCTGATTGTGTTGATGGTTGCACCCGCGTCTTGTCCTCGGGTAGGGAGGCCCAACAGTGGTCCAGATATAATGAAGGAGATGTAATCAACCAATGTCACACGCGGAAAGTCAAGTGTCGCGGAGAATAGCTGTTTCTGTGCTCTGCCTTCCCAGCTGTGCTCCCTGTCGATGGAAATCACACGAATGTGGTTGTTGAAGTCGGCGTTTTTTGCTTTTCTGAGAACATTTTATGCTGAGGACATAAACAAATTTGGATTTTTCTTTCTTTCAACTCGTGACAACAAAGGTGACTTGGAGAAAAAAGGGGATTTACAATAAATTAAGTCTTCACACTCTGCTGCTGTTGTATATTCTCAGTGGGGAAATGGTCGCTTCAACCTATAACATACTTTTAATCAATGGCAACAATGGCAAGCGCGTGGCCCTGGATTGTTCAAGAGATCCTTTCTCTCTTTGTGCACTTTGTCCTCTCTCTGTGCTTTGTTATTTGTTTTGGTGTTCTAATCTCAGCCAAGTCAATAATATTCTTTGTTGTCTGAAATTGTGTGTTGAGAACAAAAAGGCCTCTCCTCCTCTCGCTGAAGGTACCTGTCTGTGACTTTTCACTCGCTCTCACACTCCCAGATAAAGTAATCATTAGATGTTGTTTTCTGCCTGCAATTACTTTCAGTTACAATGGGTCAAACACGAGGAAAGCAAAAGAGGTCGCGAGTAGACAAGGCTAGATGGATTACAGGCGATGAACTGTATAGGTCCCACAAGTGCTGATAAATACGTATGTGGCTCGGAGACTCACACTTGTCAGCAGTGTCTCAGTAAATGCATCAAAAGTAATTAGTCTAGAGTATATATGGACAACCTCTCTCCCCTCTTATCTGCATCACATTGTCTCCTGTAAAAAGGGCCATTTATTACATCTGGCACTATCTGTTTTAAAAAGTAAAAAAAAAAGAAGGAGCAGTGGCTCCGCCGTTTCTTACGCCGCACTTTTTATCACCGCTGCACAGAACTGCTGTGGAATTTACGTTTGAAAAAAATCCCCTTTGTCTGTAGAGTGAGTTATTGATCAACACTCACTCACCATGCTTCAGACCATGTCATCACTGGTGAGGAGATCAAAACAGGCTGTATCGAGATATTACCATTGTTTCATTCCTGATTCTATAATAAAATCTTGTTAATGAGATTCTACAGTAGGCGTTGACAAGCTGTCAGAGCTCCTTATAGATCTTAATACATGTCAGCCTCCTACATGGCACCACTGACCTCTACGGCAGAGCCGGTCTCTGCCCTCCGAAGAGCATGCCAAGTTTTTATTGCTAAAATGGAATATTTACTTCCTCCTCCACGCCCTTGTCAGCAGTGACAGTGACAGCCCTTATTGCCTTCGCCAGGGATTATACCATACCTCCCTCTGATAAGGAAAAACCAAATAGCCGTTGAGTCTGCGAGCAGAGAAAAGTTCATTTTCAGACTCATTGCCACAGAGACAGGTTTAGCAGAGGAGTCACAGACCTTGTCTCTGAGCGTGCATATTCTTATTTAATTGTTAAAGTAATGTTTATGCAGGAATTATTACCAAAGCATAGTCTTCTCTTTCCTGCAGCCTCTCACAAGCTTTCTGATATCTTGAATAGAACATGAATCCATATGAGTACACATCATAAAAACTATGAGGCAGTCCTAAGTGTGCATCATAAGTATGATACCCGAGAAGGAATGGTGAGATGCATCAAGAATATAAGTGGGCTGTCTCATATTTGCGATTCTGTTGAAGTGAGACATTACTCCGTTCTTCAAATGATGATTGCCAGAGCTGTGATTTCATTTCTCTAAAAGTCCTGGTAATTACAAACCCAATTATTTCACCGGAGATTCTCTTGGTTTGAGAGAATCTTCCACGTGACCGTGTTTTGATCTCTTGGTCGTCATCCACACGCAGACACACTCATGTTCACGTGTGTGTGGTTTTTGTTTTCTCCCACTCTCCCCCTGATCTCATCGCCTATCACACCGGAACATATAATATAATAATGATAATATTGTTGCACTTATCAGAGCTACAGTACATGCAGTATTTAAGGATGGTTGTAAAGACAAGGTCTCCGTTTGAAACTTCTCATACAGCTGAATATTAAGCTCCTTTGCATTTTTATTTTACTTTGTGGCAACATAAAAACCTGTCGATCCCAGATTACCTGACAATGAAGGGGGTGTAGCTCCAGGTGATAATACTCTGGGTGCGGAAAGGTTTATTTTCTTGGCATTGTTATGTTCTGGGATATGTTCGAGCGGTTGTGTAACTATAGAGTAAAAAAGAAAAATGACCACGTATGAAATCCTTGGACAGTAAAACTAAAGAAAGGAGAAAGATCACCGTGTAAAAATTAAAAAAAAGATCTCAACCGTGGGGACCAGGCTCTGCAGTCCTGGGCTACAGGTGGACCATATAAACTACAATACAGCTACAGCATTGTAAAACAAACAAATATAATTTAAATAGGGCCATAATCATGCAGGCTCACACAGAGGCAGTTTGCACAACATCATAAAGCCTTCACAGGACAATATGTGCTGTTGATGAGCGCAGGTTTCTGGCTGAAGAATTCAAAAGATTGTTCCAATTAACAGTGTAGGATGAGTCAGGGGCCTAGTCCACCTTCCTGATGGCTGATTGAGGAATTTAATGTCCTAGATGCATGCAATTATCCTTTTAATTAGCAATAATGAGTTTATGCATGCTGAAATAATGAGTTGAGTCGTGATATGTGTGCAGATCTTAATGTGAAGCTCATCAAGATGTAACAAGCTCTGTCAGTAAAAATCATTAACTGTCATGTTAAATATCTCACTATTTTAGTGAAAAGCCCCAATCAGGCAGCTAATAGGCATCTTGTGTGTGTTTGCGTGTGTGCATACAGGTGTGTGTGTGTGTGTGTGTGTGTTTGTGTTTTTGCCTCTCACACCTTCTATGTGCTTCTGTGGATTTCATGCCCATTAGTGAAAAAATGGGGGATTGAATGCATATCAGTGCAATAAAAGGGCAAAATATCATGTGTATACGCAGCATATGTAATCCCGTATTCACCACTGTTATAGAAAAAAATAGAAGCACCGGTGCATCATGCATGGGGTTCTATTGTTACCTCAGCCAAGTAGGTTATGCTTTCATCTGCGTATCTTTTTTTCTTTGTTAGTTAGCATGAATACGCCAAAACTACTGTGCGGATTACCGCAAAACTTGGAGGAAGGATGTCGTATGCGTCAAGAAAGAACCCAACAAATCTTGGTGTGGATCCAGATTCCGGGGTGGAAACAGGAATTCTTTCTTGACATGAGCGGACATATTAGGGGAATGATATCTATAAGTATGAGCAAATGAGTGCAGCTTGATTGAGCCTTGGTGGAGGAATGAGCTTTATGATTTCATCCAGTAGTTTCACTTTCTTTGATGATGCACTCGACTGCGTCAGACTAAAAGATGTACGTGGTTTGCTGGTGCTCTTTCCCCCCTGGCTTGTATCAACATAAACTCCAGTTCTAAATTACTTTAAAGTCTGAACGCAAGGACTCTATGTCTCATGTATAAGCCTAACCCCAACACTTGAAACTCCGTTGAACTGAACTGAATTGCAAAATATTGCATTACATTCAATTAATCTCGTTCAACCACCTCATATATATCTCTTAACTCAAATATTACACATCACAGCGAAGCGTTTGCACTGCATCGACCCCACCTTGTGTTCAGTCAATTTGCAATATTTTCATTTCGCTCAAAAAACATTGGTTGGGTTTGCTTTGCATGCTGTCCGGCACTCTCGTACACCTCTATCCTAAATGTGTTCAATGTTTACACAAGCTGTAATGTTTGACCGCTTGAATGGAAGGTCAGCTGAAGGTGGATGCCGCAGCGTTCGATCAGTGGCTGGCCAAAGGATGTGTTGATGTTGCAGAACAAGACTGCTGTAGGCTGCCACTGGTATTGACCTTGTGCATGACCATACGATCAAGTAGAAACCGAGCGCGGTGGCACAGTGGGGTGTCTACAAACCATGGATAATAGATTACCTTGTGACAGAGCAATCAAATTAGCCCGCAGGCTGTATTGAATCAGAAAACAAATTAAATACCATTTCATTTCTGGAGTCAACAGAAGTCAGTCATTTAGGGAGATTGCATCTGAACTCGTATTAGATGTTCAGTCAACTCCACAGAGTAAGTAAACAGGTACCAGGGTTGTGCTTCAACCACATCACCGCTGCTCAGTGAAGATGAATCCTCTCAAATGAGAACACAAGGTCTGAGCTCAGTCGTGCTGTCTGATACACCCCATTGTTTGCCATTATCCCCTCTTGTCTGCCATTCAAATTTCCTTGAAGGGAAAGGTAGAGAAGAAAGTTCACAGCATCAGGGGATCTGCAACGTCAGTTATGTGTGATACCTCCAGAAAGCTCTGCGGGGTACAGTTGTTTCCCCTGAATACAAAAGACAGCGGCACCACAAGCAGGCTGCGGCATACCTCCAGCTGACGAAAGCAGCCAGAGCTGTCTGCGACATCACTCACGCCGCGCTTCCACCCTCCCAACCTGCCACCACCTCCACGAACTATCCCACTGGAATAGAAAATAGTGCAGGCCCGTGTCTTTTGGAGAGGCTAGATATGTGAGATATTGCACGCGGAAATTCGGGAGCCACTGAAGGCTGTTGACACAGAGCTGCTGTGAGTTCAAGCTGTGTGAAGTCACTGAGCCTCAGACTGCCTTTCATTGGTGAAATACGCCACAATAAAGGCAGCTGTGCCAATCATTTAATGTTGAGGAGGATGGAAGGAGAAGACTCACGTTTAAATGTGTGTCTGTTTGTGTTAGAACCCTGAAGCATTTGTTTGTGCGTGCTCGGCGAATGCAACGTTTATGCTAATGGTATTACCTCATCAATAGCGCTACTCTGAAAAGGCATCACACACACCAGGAAACACTGAGAGGCAGATTGAGTCGGGGAGCTGCCGCGACCAGGCATCGGCCCTATTGTGCGGGCTCAGAGAATGAGAACGTAGCATCCATTTTAGCCTTAATGAAGTTAGTGACCCTCTGAAAGGTGACACATTTACCGCCCTGGGGATTTATACACTCCTGCTCCAAGGCTCCAGTTCAATAAGGAGAGGACAGATTTGACTCCACGTGGGCAGTCCAAATATATCCTCACAATTTATACCAGGCAATTCATTTTCAGACACTGCTTCCGTAATTAAAGTTGATGCTGTGCTATTCAATCTGCACCGAAATACAAAAAAACGAAGTGAGCGCAGTGGGCCGTTATGCACCGATCTAGATAGTTTTGGGAGGCCAGGCTAGTATCACTAACATTGAGTGATAATAATATTTATTTTCATTTTTCAGAATGCCGTCGGACAATAAACTAGACGGCAGGAAGATGTGCCGATGTCTGTGCAATAGAATAACACAACGTCTATGTGTTAAGGAAATTGTTGTCCCAGTGTACTAGGGTCTACGGCCGCTTAATTATTTATAGCATTCTTACTTATGCAAATATACTAAATAATTTCTACATGACAGCTTGGAGCTGAGGCCTAGAGGAGCGATGTGATGTTTGAATGAGGACCCGTCTTTTCTTTGCAAGGGCCTAGGAAACATAACACCAGGGGCTGCTGGTTGCCTTGGTGCATACTGTTTTACATTCTAATTATCTGGCTTGACAGGCTTTATTGCTGAAGCTCAATGCTGAGGCCTCATCTCAGACTCATTCCACATGTGCCGGGATAATGAGATAAGATAGTTTGAGTGTTTAGCCTTGCCCAGTCCTCTGCTCAGTTTCAGTTTACAGTTTTTTCCTTCGGTTCCACGCATGCGACCTAATGCTGGAAGAACTAACTACGTTTATTAATTATCGCTAAATGTGCAAAAGGATCCTGCCGTTCTTTCTTTTTTTTCTTCCAGTTCTCATTTTTTTTCTTCCAGTTCTCATTGTTTGAGTTTTCTTGTTTGACCAGATTTATTCTGGATTCTGAAAGATCAAAGGGATTTAAGGTGTGCCACATTGACAGTGATGAAAATAAACAACGCTTTGTTAAGACGTTCATTAAATATTTAATACACTAAAGCCAATCCGAGACATAAACAGCAAGACATTTTTTTTTTCTAACTCTAATTAAGCTACTGGGAATTCATTGCATATTGTAGGTAAACAGACAGAGTCACGGGAATACCAATGGAAATTAAATGCTCTGCTGGTGTTTTTCTCATTACAAGATGAAATGAAACATTTATCACTGACTTTCATTTCTCTAAAAGGCTGACATTTTGTGGGTCAAAAACTAATAAGATGACAACTGTCTTCTGTTTACATTATGATTCATGAGTTCATTCAGTGCCTTTACAACACCCTGGTATAAAACCATTTCAGCTGCAGTCTGTATGTTCTGACCTGTTAGATTAACTATGTTGTTTTCTTCTTTTTCTCTCTTTTTTTTTTTTTTACAGCCATTGAGGTGAACTTGCAGAAAGCCTTGGCTGAGGCCTCTGAGACCTGTACCCAGGAGTGTCTGATACTGGGCCACTCGGACAGCTGCTGGATGCCTCCAGCCCTGGCCCAGTTCCAGGGTCCTGGCAGCAACAGCCCCACCTCCAACCCCGCCGTCATCATTGGTACCCTCCCCTCTTTTGGCTTCCAGCAGAGCTGTGCCCGAGGAGCCAGAGCTAACATGGGAGGCATGGGGGTCATGGACGGCCGCCATACCCTGGGCAGGTCTGTGCCCAAAAAGGATGAACTGGACAAAGGGATCAACCGACCGCAGTTCTACAACACCCTGGACAGACACTGCAGTAGTAAGAAGGAGGACACCATCAAGGTCATCCCCCTGGCGAGTTTTTCCCCCCTCGGTCAGCAGACGCCCACCGGCGGGGGCAGCAGCTCTTTCTTACATGAGCACCAGTTGTAAGCATAACAGACAGAGCTGCGCCGGCCTGTCGTACTTGTGACTCCCTCCTTTGACGGCTTTTTGTCAGTGACTTATGATCAGTGTGTATGCGTACGTGTGGAGGTATGCATAATTTGAATAACTTTGACCAGCTCCTGCTTAGTTTTACTAATGAAGACATCTGAGAATGGATTTGATCTTGACGATGTCGTTCAGACAAAACCATGCGGGGATCAGTCTGAAAGCTTAAGTCTCTGAAAGGAAATGTAAGTGTTAACATAGCAGACCCATGTACAATAAATAAAAGGTAGTTCTATACCAAAGTAGATTCATCACAGAAAAAAAAAAAGTTTTTTTGCTTTCGGTTTGACAATGTTTGCTTAGTGACATGACAGGGCGATGTACGCTTTAAAGTCCTCGGGCCCAGCAAAAAAAAAAACGTTCCCTTGCACAGAAACAAATAAAAATACATTACTTTGTGTTGAGTGCACTAAACTGGGCTAAATGTTAATTATGAGCTCTGGGTGGACAGTGTTTGTGTTCAAGTTCTAGTGAAGTATTGCTCTGTATAACACGCAGCACAAACTCCTTTGGTGGTGGGAGATGTTTCTTTGTCTTCAATGAACGTGTTTCAGAAGTCTATTTTGGTCAGGGGACTGCAGAAGGATAAAAAAAAAAAAGTCTACAAAGCATAACTAGGCCAATGTTAGACAGCACCGGTAAGCTTTTGTATTCTACATTTTCACCATGGACCGGTACACAAACTGTTTCAGAAGAAAAAAAACACAAACTCCTGCACATGCACACACATGCCCCGGATGTTTTCCATACGGTGGTCGCCTCATCTCTGCCAACTCTATTAAGAAAAATGTTCACTCCTAGCATTATATCAGTAGCTTAGCCTTGAAAAGCGCAGACAGATGCGCTTTGGAAATGTACCCTTTGTTTCCTTCCCTTTGTTTCTGTTTCTTGCATTTTTTCTCTGCTCAGAAACTCTCACATTATAACAGCCCTGGAGCCAATTATGAAATTCTCAGTCTAATTACTTTGATGGGCGATCTCAGAGGCGACCCTCATTGTGGTAAGGAGGTCTGGAATGATTCTCTCGGCTGGCCAGAAACATGCTCCACACATGTAGAGGTAATGAAAAGGTTACCAGCGCTTCACACACTCGCTCTCTTCCCATCGTTTCAACGCAAACACCTATGTTAGTGCTTCAATTAATATTTTGCATCTTCATATAGCTCAGTTTAGCTGCAAAGTTTCTACTGTCGTATTTTTACTATCCGTGTTGACACCAGAATAATTGACCGAGGTACATGCATAAATTTCTTCAGGGTCCTGAGTCGAAGTGAATTATTGATGTTAAAGTTATTCTTGCAGTTGTCATAATAATAGGCATTGGCACCATTTGAAAGGACCTTCCTGCAGGCTGCCTCTCACCATGGTTTCACATGCACACACTGCATCACTGCCTGTGTGTGCAAATTGTACTGATGATGATAACTACTTCGGACTAACTCTGTAGTAACAGATTGGGTGCAGTATAATCTATTGCTACAGCAATAAGTGACTTTGCTGATATCCATTTTTCTCCCCAGTAACATCCAAGCCAGGTGTCTACATCATCAGGTATATGATTCATGCGATTCATTTTTCTTGTACCATCCTGCAAATTGGGAACAGGCCTAAATCTATAATGCAACGTGGCATTCTCGAGGGAAGGCGCAAGGCAAATTGTGTTTGCATGCTCTTAGCTACCACGCCTATTCTCTGTGATACTATAGGGTCAGGACTCTTATCATTATGAAGGGAATCTATCTGAGGCTCTGAGATGATCACTAAAAGGAACAGTGTGTCAAGGACACAGGAAGGGATAATTCAATTCCACCTCAGTCAATTGTGAAAATTGATTTAATTCAAAACAAGTCACTTAAATAAATCCTCTTCTAAACAGATTGAAGAAAATGTCCCAGTTTGGGAATTCAATTTCAGCTCATTTACTAATACTCAGATGTTTGTTATTTCTATCTATCACTCTCCATGTCATTTCCAAGGATAGACATGTTTCACCAAATGGTACAAACAATTCACATTTAATCAAAAGGAGCCTATATCAAAGGGAACATGCATCATGATGTCACGGGAAATTGGAATTTTATCACTGACAAATCCAACATTTGTGATATGTGATCCTAAAGTTTCCTCGAAGTACTCCCAGGTCTTTTCAGTCTCTGTTTATGATCACATGAATAAATAGGGCGGATCAATCCCTGGTTGGACCGTTTCAACAAACATAAAACTGAAAAAAATAACAGCGGACTTTCCCATTCTTTAACAATGAGAAACACAGACGTTATCTGCTGTTGGAGTGTTTATAAATATGACACAGTAAATTGTGCCCTTCCTCATATCGCAGAGGGAGAGAATAACCATGAGATAAGTTAGAGATGATACACTGTCACACACTGTAAAAGGACGGTGATTGTGTGGAATCATTTATCCAATCACACGTGTACAGTTAGCACAATATTACCTACGTGTAACTCTCACTGTGTTTTAACTTTCCCTGCCTACATAACCCACATGTACTGTAAACGCTGCAGCAGCTACATTAATCAAAAGAGAGGGAACAGTACAGTAACTGCATGAATGTAACTTCTGTAGGATGTTGCTTTTGATACTAACATAAGTTATTTTGTCTACTGCAGTAACATATCGTTTTACCATAAGTCCCTTTAGAGGTAAACGTAGTGGTGTTTCAATTATTAATTTATTTTCTAAGCAAGGAACATAACATACGTGTGTTTGTTTGTTTGTTTCTTTGGGATGATTTGCTCGTCTGCCTGTGTCAAAGGTTTTTCATCGCTCACAAAACACACAGTGACAAAGACAAGATGTGACGACATGTTTTCACTTTGCACGATTCTGCCCTCATTCTGCTATTTTCATAGTTTTCTAATTCCCTCTGCCCTGATCATAGAAATAGAAAAGACATTATACTTAAGACTGGAAATTGCTTTTTTAAGTTTCTGAAGATTCTCTATTCAAATGTGTGTCATAATTACCATGCCCACCCGTGTCATGATTTGCATGAACTGTTTGGACTCGCACAAGGCGTTTTGACACTTGCCTGTGGGTGTCCTCGCATCCGTCATTAGATTCAGTGTCCGTATTGGTGTTTACTACTCTACCTGTTTGTCTGTCTTATGGAACAAAGCAAATGTTATACAGTGTACACATTCGAACTTTGTGAAATGTGCGTACCACTTATGCCTCCGCGTACACACAAATATCTATACTGTCCGGTTAACTGGATTTTAAATTGTACATAGCAGTACCCCTCAGAACTAGTACCAATGGTTACAAACTGGAAAGACAAACAGGAAAGATGAACGGCAACAGGTTATGTACTGGAATTCATTATGTTGTTTCAAAAGGAAAGAAGTGATGAGATGACAATCTCTCTTGTAATGTAAATGGCTACATATGCATAATATTGATGAGAGTGTGTTTGAATGTGTTT
Organism: Hippoglossus stenolepis; assembly: GCF_022539355.2. Taxonomy (NCBI): domain Eukaryota; kingdom Metazoa; phylum Chordata; class Actinopteri; order Pleuronectiformes; family Pleuronectidae; genus Hippoglossus; species Hippoglossus stenolepis. The sequence continues at coordinate 14,498,327 of NC_061489.1, forward strand.
ATAGGTGATCTTGTATGTATGTGTGAGGGGGAATGTGCGCGTCTCCTTGCATGTATGAATGTGTGTGTGTGCACATACGTGTATACTGGCATGCACCTTGCCAGAATATTTTATGTACACAAATGTATCTTGTACAAAAAAACTATATCAAAATATGATATAAGACTTAAGTATATGCTTGTAAATTAGTCATCAGTGAGTCAGGTTGAGTTTTGCTTTGAGAGAAGGCTTCAATGCTTGCCAGCGAATCTGTATTGGTCAGTTAAAGCTATACAGTCTGTGTTGTCATGCCTTTGTAAGATATTCCATTTAAATCTATGAAAAGAAAAAAAAAAAAAGAAGTTCCATATGGTGAAATGATTTTTCTTGTCATTGAATTTTACTTGAGCCATTAAATATTGCGTCCTCAAAGTATGCCTGGATCGTGTTTGTCCTTCACTTTACATCGTTGTTTGAGAGCACTGTCATTCAGCGATAGATGCGACACGAGAGCATACTGTCACTGTTTTCCAATTATTGCAATTACCAGCTAATGAAAGAAGACCCATCAAATCGGACATGGCATTTTACCCTCATAATTTCTAGAAATTAATGCCGGTGCGGATATGGCCTATGACATATACGTGTATTTTTTAAAACACTAATTGACAAATAACAATAAAACTGGCAGCCTCAAAATGGAACAATACCATATTTTATATTATGGACATTAGCTAAACCCAGGCTTGTTGGCTGTAGATACATTCATATTAAATCTAATATATTCTCAACATTTTCAAACCTAACATTTCTTTCAACAAAATGCAAAGAACGTGGATGCATCAAGTCAATAAAAAAAACTGAAAACTGAAAAAAATAACATCTTTTTTTGCAGGGGCAGGGAGTTGGATTATCAGAAACAAGCTGCAAAATCAACACTGACTATTGTCACCATATAAAGTTGATATGGGAAACTAGCATTTGAGCAATATTCCCCAGCTTGTGGGCTGGAGAACCAAAACAATGAGCCTAAAGACGTTCGAGAATTCCCCCTAGGGTTTGTGCAGTCATGTTGTTGATATTAGTAGTTGCTTATATTTCTAAGTTTGAAGCTACACTCCCTCCCACATGATGTAAAAAACATTTAGCTTTACCTTAGCATAGCAAACTCTAGGACTTTTACAACATTAATAATGAAAATAGCTTCCTATATCCACTGGATTTCGGTGATGAGAGGTACAACTCATGGATGTTTTAAATATTGAATCCTATCAAATGCTCATTTTCATCTGTACACTCAGTAAAACTCTTGAGTTATTTATGTCAGTATACGTAAAGTTTTGAGAGTCAAATCAATGTGCTTCCCGTCACCAGGTGGCTCCTCTACTCAATACACTGTCCAGACAGTATCATATCAGCATAGGCCATAGACTCTAGGAAGTTGCCTATAAAGCAGACGAGTAAATCAATAGAATACAACAAACCCTTGATTTTAGCCTTTTGGTCCCAGGGCCAAGAGGTAAATGTAACTTTAAGTCAGGATGATAGAAAAGCATCTGCTGTGGCCGCTCAGAATGACAAGCTGTGGTTTAGTTTGACTCACTGAGCATCATCATCATCATCTTTTCAGTGATACCCTCAGGCTGTCCACTATACCTGTGGCCAATTGCTCTCATACACAGTCAAAATATAGAAAACAAGAGTGTACATGGCCTTTTTTTTTTTATATATACATTTGATTTAATTTCAGACTTTTTTGTCCATTCCTTGTCAAAAATCTGGACTGTGCATCTGTAAATCTACTCATCCATCCATCCATGTACCCATCCATCCATCCATCTATGAGAGCTTTGATGCCTCAAAGGCAAACTCGGCAACAGCTTCGACAATCCCCCCTGGGCTATGTATCCTACCTGAGGCCCTTTTGACTTCCTGCTTTTTACACTGTTCTCTTATGAATACGTACAATCCCTCAGAGAGGAAACCTAAAGCATACAGTACAGTGCAGGGGTTGATGTTCACGACAACAGGACATGACAGGATCTCCCGGCACTGACTCCGAACTTGCGCGACACAAAGAGCCATGTCATGTATCTCGTAACGTGCCAAAGGCTTGCTGGACTGTGTCATCCCGCTGCATCTTCAGCATATGTTCAGTCCCCAGCCTCCTTAAGAGAGCCGGCTGTGACCTGTCCCGCTAGTTTTCCATGGTAATTGGTTAATAATGAGACAGGGTCTGCGCCGAGGATGTCCGCCCTGTCAAAACACATGCATACTCAACAACACCAATCTGCATTTCCAGTAATTACTGCATATTTGAGCAGTAAGGATTTTGTGATTTAACAGCACACTCGGTGCCCTCCCACCTCCACCCCAAGCACACACACAAACCCGGACACACACAGGCAGTCCGTCCCCATCTGCTAACAAGCCAACTTATTGTAAGCCTGCTTAGTTCTCAAGGTGTCATCTGTTGAGGTGTCAGGAGAACATATAGAGATTGTCAAACAGTACACTCATTTCAAATTGTAATTAAACCGGCCATCAGGTACCTTGAGGCTGTTTAGTCAACAGCAGGGTACTAATTACTATAAGATGACCTTTGGAATAATATCTGGTGAATTATTCATAGTTGAGAAAATTGCTTCGGAGACATGCCAACGACATCCAAGGGACGGCTGAGTGTACACACAAAGAGAATTCCACTCAACGATTTCAGCCTGGCCATGAAAATGAGGTCAGCAGATGGATAAAAACGTCGCTTTTTGTGTGTGAGAAAATGAGATAGTTGCGATAAGCCCTGAAAGACAAAATTACATTTTTTTGCCTGCACAAAGAAGAAGGTTGCCAACCAGAAAACAGAGTGACTCATGTAAAGTTAATGTAAAGGGTTTTTGAGAGAGAAGATAGCCTATCTCGGCGTGGCTTAGGATCCAATATTATCCTGCTGTGCAAGCTGACACTTCTTTATTATGCTCTCAACTCTGCTGGCTATCCAATAAAACCTTGTAAACCATGATTCCAAAACTATGACTACACAAGATATAAACCTGATTTTAATTCCAATCAGATCTCATGTCAAAAACACTGAAACCAACTAACCTGATAAACATAAAGCATTGTGTTCAATGTATTCATAATTATTTATTCACCATTTGTTTATTTTACTTGATAATTTATTAACATAAGAATAAAGACGAATTCAACAGACTCATCCTCCCTCAGTAGTTTTCCAAACCAGTTACAGCTTCTGCTCCCTCATGCTTTAATGTTTCTGTGGGGTATTCTCCACAGAGAGGGCAGAGGTTCTGTGGAGTTTCTTTCCATCTCTGCTCAACCTTTAGGGACACTCTGCAGAGATTACCCCTGGGACCTAGCACACAACTGTCCCTCACATCTCTGAGCAACATAAATACATAAGCAGAGAGAGAACCAGTCTTTAAAACTGCATCAACCTGTGGAACTCAGGTGACAACAGATAAGAAAAGTGGGCGATCGGTGGTGAAATACTTTGTTTTCCACGGACTGGCTTCTTCCAGTGTTATTATTACTGAGAGACCGGTAGTAGTCACCCAGTGGGCTCAGCACCATCACAATGATTATAACCATATGGCCAGGCCCAATGAATAACCACATTCAGTCTGATCTCAGTTGAGTATTTATGGCAAGGTTTGAAAGAGGGTCAGAGACAATGCTCTTCACTGCCAGACAACCCAAATGATTCGTCAAAATTTGGGGTAATTGCTGGTAATTAACATTGACCTTGTCCTCTTGGACATTAGAGAATCAAAGCCATGCCAGAAAATCTCCCCTCGCCATTAGAGAGCAATTACTGATAGGAGACTGTACAGCAAAATACAATCTATGCAGCTGTGTCTTTATTTCAAAATGTGTTTTGCACAATGCTAAATCCTGATGTAAAAAGATTTGCAGAAGACAAAAGGCCATAGATCTTACTTATGCAAGACAAAACCGTGTTTTTGTTTTCAAACTAGTAATGTTGTTGAAGCTAAGTGGGTACTCATATAGTGTTTCTGCAGTGTCATTCCCTGTTATCACACTAAATGCAACACTGCACAGCCATCCCTTGACCCAAAGTTTGACTTTCTAAGTTTTCTTTTCACAAAGATTCTTGTTATACAGAAAAATGCATGTGAGCCAGTACAGCTATTTCTATTGGGAATAGGATATCAGACCCAGACCCAGACAGTGTGCTAGCAGCTATGTTAGATTTTACCTTAGTATTTAAACATTCTCACATGTTATAAGCAGTGTTTATTACATGATATGAAAGGATAGGAATCTCAAGGGACCTTAAATATCTGTAGAATATTTAAAATAAGTATTTCACACCAAACTTAAAATGTGAACCTCGTGGTGGCGCTAGATGAGAAGTCTGAGAATCACGAGAATCTGAAGGATTCCTCTCATGGGGGCCATGAATGACTGTATGAACTGACCAACAGACCATTATCGACATCCATGCTGCCAGCATGGCTCCATAAATAAATAAATACATCCGTGTAAAGGTGTTTCTCTGTGTTGCTCTACTTCATTAATAACAACTACCACTTTATTTTTTCCTCTCAGGGGTTTCCTGCCTGAATGAAAAAAGATGAGACCTATATAAAGTTGGCTTGCCTGATAGGTAATAAAGAGAAACTAAGTTCACATCATGCCCCTTTCGCAGTGAGGAAGTACATCCGAGAAACTGCTTTTACTGCGACTTCTCTGTGCGAATCTAAAGACAGTATCACAGGGCAGCCACTGTGCCTGACAAGCCTGTTCCCGTTCAGCACACACACACACCCAGAGCTTTCCTGCAGTTAAGGCAGCAAGTCCCTGAAGCTCTTCCTCTGTGGAGTTTATTGTCAGAGTCTCTCCGATGGTGGGACGCTTCTCCCTCCCCTTTGAAATCCGGAAGATCAAACAAAACAACAGTGTTGATGCAGGGTGTGTTGTGTTTGTGGTTTGAATATATAATCAATTTCCATGGTTAGAGGTTTCTATATGCTGTTGCATTGTTGCTAGATTACAAAATAAATACTATCTATCTATCTATCCATCTATCTATCTATCTATCTATCTATCTATCTATCTATCTATCTATCTATCTATCTATCTATCTATCTATAAGTATGCATTTTTCCTACCTTTCAGATTTCTGAAAACTGAAAGCTTAAAAACCATAATGTTCTTTGAAAAATATAAATTACCTATAATTTACTTTATTGTGGGCCAACATTTGCAAAAGCACTGCTATGGGCTTTTCATGGCCCTATTTCAAAGCAGTATTACTCTAGGCAATCAACCTTTACTTTCAAGAACATCTTTTGAACAATGGCAAGCAAAAGCACGGTGGGATGAAAAGAAAGAAGCAACAGGGAAAATCAATATGGCAATTACGTGTGCAGATAATGGACATCAAGGTGTTATTTGGAGTGACCGAAAAGAAGAGGTAACATAAAGCCAATTCAAATAGTGCAAACATTTCATTGTCTCACATCTGGCATTCTGGCATGGATTTAGTGTCAACAGTCTCTGAAAAACCAACAGTGGCTTTTTGTCGTTTCCCAGCATAGCCACAGCTGAATTAGCATTATTTAGCACTATCTAATCATTGGGTTCTTCTTGTGTTTACTCACAATCACCAGCCTCTGTGAAAATTCAGCTCGCTATTATGTTTGTATCGACTGTGGAAACCCTAAAAACAGAAACAGAAACAAACAGTGATTAGCTAATTGAGATCTTAGGCGACAAAATTCACCCCTCAGCCCCAACTCACGCATTCAGACACACACACACACAAGTGGAAAGTCTAGGAGGAACGACAGATAAAAATGCGCGCACACACACACTCACAGACACACGCACAGACACACACATTCCTCCCCTTCACGCTTTTACCTGCTCAAAGGAGGTCACCTCCAGCTCTGTCGAGCTTTGAAGGTGGGTCAGAGATCTGGATTTGATAACTGGAGGGAGTTTAGAGAGCAGACATTTGACAAGCATGACAATGCTCTGACAGCCCTCATTGGGCCATGATTAATGACTGACATCCCTGTCGCCTGTCTCCGACAGAATGCAAATGCAGCACTGTTAGAAAATTACCCTAATGTGCCCCGTAATTGGATGCAGGAAGTATCACGTATAAAGCGAGGATGCAACAGGGCTTTATGCTCCTGAAACAAGGCAAACGACCGAGATGATGAGAGAGATGCTGCAGCATTATTGGAAATGCCCTCAGCTAATCCCTCTCATTTGTAGCAACACACTGACATTTAGCAGTAAGTCCAGGTAGTATACGCAAAGTTGATGTTTGGTGTCGTGAGTTGAAAAGTCACTCCTTAGCTGCTCCCTCACCTCACGCAATCATAATTTTCTCTCTCTGTTTGGTCAAATGTTACCGAGTCAGGGCAGCCGTTTTGTACCGCACGTTGTTGCACGGACAAAGGCCATGTCAATACATTTAGAAAATGAACTGTACTTGTACCACATTAAGGCAGGAGGGCCAAATTTATCGGGCCAGATATTATTAAGTAGGTGCTTCATCCTCCTTTCAAATATCTGGCATCAGATTCTAATGAATATGCATAACGGATATCATGCACTGACATTTGTCATTGAGTGTTTTGACTGGAACTGCAAGTTGACTTTATCTTCTCAAGGGCACTGAGGTCCGATGCAAAGGCTTTGCTAGAAAAAACAACAACCAAATCATGCTATTCACAAACAAAACAAAGAATTTGGTTTCAGAGGAAGCAAAACATCAACATCCCTCAGTCCACAAGGCTAAAACACGACGGTTGCTTTAGATGTTGTTTCACTTTTGTCAAGCGACAGTGTTGCTATTCGCTTAACCTTGGTGTGGTTCCATTCAGCAGAGCCTCAATGAGTCCGACATCAAATGAGCAAGTGCTTTAATGAAAAGACAAAAGTAAATCTTTCATTGAATGCTGAACCCTGCATACGCGTCTACCGATTTACACATGTTTATTTTGATCTGTCACTATGCATTCACTTTCAAAAAAGTGATGGCTAGAATTCAGGATTGTAAAACATTTGGGAGGAGTCAATATGTGTGTTTCCGTGTAAGTTCCAAGCAAATTTGAAGAGAATTTTTTTGAAATGTTCCAAGAAAGGAAACGTGGAAATTGGGAGTGTTTCCATTGACTGGTGTGAAGCAAATATCCCAGTGTTATAGGCATGACTGTACAAACTAGAGTAGAGGAAGAAGTTTTCCTGCCAACCAACTAAAACCTTGATGAAAAAGAAGAAAAAGGATTGAAAACTGTCGCCTTGGCTCGGCTGTTATTTTAATTGGGCAAGTTATACATATTTTCTACAAACTGTTTCTTTTCTTCTTCTTCTTTTTTCTGATCAATCATGTAAGTCAAATTCTCACAAAAACTGAACAATTCAGAAAATGTGATTTAATCCCCAATTATTTGCGGTATCTGTTTTTGCACAATAGAGGAAGCTTATTAAACTTAGTCATCTGATAAAATGATGTAACCATTCTAGTATTGAAACGCCGTCAGACAACAAAAAAGACGCAACACAACAGCATGAACGAAGGAAAAGACCAGAACACATCAGCGGGATCTTCAGTCGTGGCATTTCTTTGATCGTCTCATAAGCAATTATAGAGCAAAGTGTAAACTAGTAAAGCCACTTGGGGGGGGGAGGCTGTCACAGAGCGACCCAGTCATGCTGTTGGGTGTGAGGGGGGGCATATCTGTCACACCCCCTCACTGGTTGGAATAAGTGTTAACAAGCAGGGCTGCTTTTGAAGACTATGCAGCAATTACAAAGACAAACAGTTATGAAAAACTAAACGAAAAAACAGCGATGTACAGTAATGAGAAAATTTGATATTCTGTATGTGTTATTGCTAAAAGCAGACAAGGCTGAATATCTCTCGCGAAGTTTCTCATTATCATGATTGTATAATAGATATAATCAAGAGACAATGTTCAATTAGGAGTGCACGAGCAAGCCTCTAGCTAGAAGAAAATGAAAGGGATAAACGAACAATTGACACTGTAAATTTGTTTGTGCGAAACACTGGGGTTGCTCCCCAATCAGAGAGTTATTGATGAATCCGGGGGGCTTAAAGGAAAAAAAGAAAAATTGCTTTGACGTATATCTGTGATATGATGGAGGCTGTGGGATGTGAACAAACAGTCCTTTCCAGGTGGTTTGAGTGATTGCCTAATCCCCTGTAGCTAGATGATTGCAGAGCAAGGTCAGTTTGAAGGCCCAGACTGATTGAGTGCTGTCTGTGGTCGGGGGCTCGCTCGAGTCTCTGATGCCATTAGATGGACAGCGGCTGAAGATTCACTCTGGAGTTTTTCAGCACTTGAACCAAACCTGTCCAAACCTTGAGTGACATCGGTGTGTCAGTAATCATCGGGGTATAGTGACAGAAACAATATAAACAGCTACCATCAGGGCTGTTTTCTCCGTTTGTATTCAGATGGAACAGTTCTTTTGAAATCGTGATGAAATAAGAGCACTGATTTGGTTGTGGTTCAGTTCTGTGTATTTTAAATCCTTTTTCTTGTTGACTTGTTGTTTTTTATACATTTTATACGTTGAAAAGTAGTTGATAACCACATTATCGTCCTCATTTGCCTTCTCCCAGTTCTGCCTGATTTCAATTTGCATGGCACCAGGTATCGAATGTTTTCAGCGTTGTCGAGCTGCGTCTTGCACCTCATCAACGCCCCTTTATTCCTCAAGCTGTCATTTCGTTGCTAAACTGGGTTTGCGGTTTAAAATTCAACGTTTCCCGGGGCTGCAATTGGATCACCCCCCACCGCTATGTACATTCAAATACCGAGGGAAAGCGCTGTTCTGTATATCAAACTCCACTAGTCTGCAGCAGAAATCCTTTGTGCGGACATCCCTGTGACAGCTCCTTGGCAACTTGTACGCCTGTGTGCCACAAGCTCCCTAAGCTGACTGTTTGGATCAAGTGGGAAGAGGCAGCAATCCCAAAGAGAACAAAATAGCAGATCCCAGCAGCTTTCACAGCTGATGCCATGAGATTTACTAGACTGGAGAGGAAGGTGTGGAAGCGTGTGTGTGTGTGTGTGTGTGTGTGTGTGTGTGTAATGGGTGCGTGTGAGGGAGAGAGATTGGGAGGGGCACGGGTGCACTTTGAAATCTTTTGAAATGTCAAGCTTCAGTGTCTTGTCAGCATGCACATTTGTTAGATGATAAACCTGAGACATTTTTATTTCTCATAAAAGGCTTCGGAAAATTTACCTTGAGCACTTTGAAGTTTGAACTTGTTGTATATTGTGCATGTTTTGAACATATTTGCTTCAATTCATTCATGTCCGCGATTATTTGGTTTAAATTTGGCATTTTTATGTATTAAAAATCTCTTTTCTGATAATTTCTTGAATTTGTTGAATAAACAGCCCTTAATTCGAAACGTTTCCCTTTTGACACTGATACACGTGCGAAATCAAAGATAATTTCAGCAGCATTGTTTACACACACACACACACACACACACCTCTCCTTTTTAATCCCCTAAACCACACATGGCTACGAGCCCTCCACTGTTTCTCGGGCAACTGAGCTTTAAAGACACGGGCAGAATTGGTTCCAGTCCGCTGGACACTCCACATCATTTAATGTATTCCAGTCTATTACCACTTTTGTTCTGACACCTCATTCTTTTCCACCAATATATGAGGGGGTGGGGGGGTCATTCAATAACTGACACCTCTCTTCCATAACATAGTCACATCTCTGTTGCTGTTTGAGCAAGTGTCACAGCTGAGAAGCCTGAATTTCCAGAGACAGATCTGCTGACAGAGACATCCCATCACTCCACGGGCCGGGGCTCACACAGGAAATGTTCCACTGTAAAGGTGCAGACGACTTGTCACTTTCATCTGAGATAATTGATCACAGCAGACAACAGCTGATGCGTGCAAGTCAATTGCAGGGGGCAAAGGATGCTGCTTATTCAGATTAAAGATCTCGAACATCCCAACAGTCACTTCCATTGATGGGTTGGCTGCATCATCAACTGGAAATCAACCTGGAAGGAGGTTTTTCTCTTAGGAAAGATGTTTTCATTTTAATCAAACATAACCACACATGTAGCAGGTTGCTGTGACTTAAACCTGTTTCTAACTGGTTAACAATTACATGTTTCCATCACGAAATAAAATGCCTCACCACACACTCGACAGGCCGCCCATATGAGGCACTGGGAGTGAGGCATCTATAACTGTCATGGTGAAGGTGCTCTGGGAGAGCCATTCCGGCTAAAAAAAACAAGCACACCCTGGGACTTCTCAAATGCCACTTAGCATTCAAGGGGTTTGTGATTCATTAGTAGCCCAGCAGACTGGTTGGATGGAAGCATCTGTTTTCTGGTTTCAGTCCTTATGCCATCAATGTCACAAATAATCACATACAACAGGTGATTTTATGGCCACGGGTACTTTAACAGCGAACCTGCTCCATTACCTGGAATATTGGGCTTTATGTCTTCATGCGGCCTTTTTTTGATATTGCTGCCTCCACCAATCAGGTTAGGTTTTCGGCCCCTGTCTGTTTGATTGTTTGTTGGTATGGTTGGTTTGTTTGTTTGTCAACAGGATTATGCAAAAAAACTGGACAGATTTCCCCAAAAACGTTGTGAAAGCATAAGACATTTTGGTGCCTCTTGATTTAATTTTCAGTGACTGTTGGACCTTGGTGGGGGTATGTGCTCGTCTGAGTGCAATTCTAGTTGAACATAAAATACCCCTTTTATATTTGTATTATTTGTATAAGTATTTTAATGCAAACCATCCAAAGTTGTCCAGAATCCCATGAGGGCATATTAATAATTCACTCACTGGGGGAACAGATGTGTATTAGTCTATAGCTGAGAATGGTCAATGTACTATTTATTAAATACAGTGACAGTACTAACATGTACTAAAAACTACAGTGACTCATGTTTGTTTGATTTTTCCATAGTATTTTGTTAAAAATGTAGTTTTTCTGCCTTATCCTTTAAAGGCACACATTTTATAAATGGCGTAAAATACTTTGTCTTACTGTGTACACGTTCAATGACGGTATATTTAAACACACCTGCCAATTATGTTGGTGTCATACTACATGAACCAGGGTTGGACACTATCATTAACACCCCTATAATTGAAAACTTGTCAGTGCAGTGACTGTAGAAATATCCGCTCTGTGAAGTGCACAATGTTCAACTTACTTTACTATGCCTCTCCACACAACGTGCCCTCAGCAGCCTCACATAGTGTTATTCAGTGCACCCTCTTGTGTTGATTGATGGTGTAATGCCTAATTTGCATTGCACAACCTTGAGAAAACAAACATGTTCAATACCTACAAGTGGGAGTACACACCTTAGCCAGTGTTATTCATAAAATATGTATTTGCACAAGGTTGGCTGATCATTCCCATCGATACGCTGCACTTAGATCCAGTCGTGCTAAGGCTATCTATATACGTGTTGACAGTCTGGTCACAAGCGAGAAATGAAGATGTCACAATGAAGATTTTCTTCCCCATTTTTTAAAGTAGCCCTGACAGAAGTTGAGTTGGAGGTTTCTGACCCATCTCCACACGTCCCCTCCTGCTGAGAAAAGACATCATAATTACCAGAGGCTGTGAACTTGACACTTCTTTGAATGGGAGAAATGATGGAAGTGGAGATGGTGTGATTATGTCCACAGGAGACTTCAACATCCATCGTCAAAACCTACGAATTATTGTGAGAACACACAACGGGGAGCATCTGGCAAGGGAAAGACAGCTCTGCTGAAATGGGAGGCGCGAACCCATTTTGACATGAGGTGGATGATCCGTATTACTGTAGCTTTTAGCCATTTTTTCTCAGGAAGATCAAAGTGAATGCCGTTGTAAATTGTGAAATTACTTTGATTTAACAAAAATCTAAAGAAACGTGACTTTTTCTTAAATGGAGCTATGGAATATTTTGTTCGGTTAACTTCATTTGACCTTTGTCTTTGGTTGTGTAACGTCATTTTTTGCTTCCGCCCTCGTGTTGTTGAATCAGAGAGCTGATGCACTTGTTCTTAAGCAATTGTAATTGTCTTTTCATCTTGATCACAGGCCCGATTTGCATGTGTTTATAATCGCTAACTGCCATGCCAGTCTGAAGGCAACTGTTTCACTGTAGTCCGCAGCTTTACATCATCGACATTAATTGTAATGTGTGATATCAGAATTAAACATCTGGCTAGTCCTCCCATCCAAGCTGTTTTCAGTGTTTTTGATGTTTGCTTTTTAGTATCTCATATCGTATATGTAATGCTTGATATTCAGTGTGGACACACCTCACCAGCTGTGTGGATGCTTTTCTGTGAATCCGTGCATTCATTTTTTCTGCTTTGATCATTAACAAAATACAATGTAATCATGGTAACACATTATATTACAATTATGGCTGTAGTTAAAAATATGATAAGTGTACTTTTTTTAACTGTTTATGTCACATACAGTCCACAGTAGATCTTGGATATAGATGTTTTGATTGGATTATGGAGTAATGTGCTATTTTCATACATATGAACAAAAGTTGTGGCTTATATAGATTTTTTTTTCAGGGAATTTAAGATAATTCATAATAATAAACAAATCTGAACCTTTTTTCTTTGAGACACATTTTAGACTATCTGGCAAAATCTGATTTCTGAGTTTTAAATTGCTGTGGACACAATAGCAATTTCAGGGTTATTCAAGTTAAGACGCTGTAAGAGATCTCTCAGGCTTGTCGACCTTTATCTAAGCAAACATCAGAATCCCTATACAAAAAAGCAGAAAATGAGCTATTGATTTCCCGTTTTTCTCCCCCCCCCTCACTTTCTTATTCCCCTCCGGTATTGTCATTCCATAGTCTAAATGAAGGTCAGCATTGGTTTCCTTGTCACTGCCACAGAGATTCACAGTAGAAATATAGCAATCTGTGTTTTTGAAAGAAAAAGGTCTTGCAAGACGAGAAGAGGTTGCTTTTGTCTTCGGGGATTAATTGGTTCAATAAAACTTTTCTCTTTAAAGCAGCAGCGTGTGATAGTTGTATACACGGGAGTATATGAAGCACACTTCAGATGAGTAAAACAATTTGATGTAAGTAGGGAAAACCACAAAAAAATAATACAATTTAGAGTTGATTCAATCAAAGAAATGAAAGTGTTGGCATTTTTACCCATAGCGATGAAAGAGGCACTGTTTTTCTGATCAACTGCCATTATTGCATCAAGATTTAAATCTGAATGACCTCAATATGATCCATTTCAAAGTTTCAAACCCTGATTGATTAATGAATCAATCAAATTGTATTCCTAAAGCCCATATTCACAATTTGTCTCATAGGGCTTAACAAGGTGCGACATCCTCTGAGCTGTGGCTTCAGGAGCTTTTCTATCCTACGTGAAGAAAGTAAATACTCCCTAATATACACCAAACTGTCCCAGCAAATAAGGATACGAGCTGAAACTCTGTGTCTTCCCCCTCAGGATGAGCATCTAGATTTCAATAATCTTTCATAAGCTATCATATCTATCTGAAGCGACTCCCCAGCAGACTGTGAGATCAAATGTTTGTTACCTGTCTGAGTCTTTGGTCCCGACGTGCCTGTAATCCTCTAAGCTGTCTTGCCATCTAAATTAAGTTGAGGTAAAAGAATACAATTTGACATTTTATTTTACTTACTCGCGCTCGCAGGGGGCGACCTAATCAACGGCGTCATGTTATATTTGACCCGAGATTGTTGAGCTGTCATCTGATAGGGGGTGGCACCGACTCCTGTGATGATGTTGGGTACATCAGCAGGATCAAGCGCTTTCTTAAATCTGCGGTGACATCAGTGTGTTTGACTTGGCGTGTCTCATCTCAATTCCTCACCTCCCCAAGGTGAGCACGCTATCTCGCTAAATCCGACTCGGTGTACAGCGCAGAGGCCGTTTTTGCATATTCTCCACACTAGTTTATGGTTTACTGAGCAGGTCACTTCCCCTGCTTGCTTGAACAGCTGCTTCGGTGGCGCCCCCTCCTCTCTTTCCTTACAGGGGTTGGGAGACTACTCTTGTGCTGCTCCCTGTCAAGTTCTCCTTTGCTCGTGAGGCCTGCTGGTGACCCCGTGCACAGCCTTTACTGAGGCCATATGAATAATTTATCCTTTGAATTGAGCCCAAACCTGACATTTCGATGTTTGATGCCCACAGGCTTTGGCTTTAACAATATAGATTGTGCTTCTCTCCTCTGCACATTATCAGATAAAGTCTGAGAGCACAGCCGGTGCACTCCATATCAAAAACCGTGATGTATGTTCCACACGCTGGATTCTTCTACTCTATCACCGCTTACTGCTGTATCTCTGTCCGTACAATTGGATTTTGTATAGGTTGGGGGCATTTGAGTGGAAAATAATGTGTTGTGCCAATAGGAAGATAGATTTAATAATCACCATTGGCAAACCCTCAAAGGAGAAAATAGCAACAGGATACATGCGAGTGGAATATTATCAAAGGAAAGTCAGAAGAATATATACAAAAGACCCGAAATATTAACTGAAAGCTCTAGAGCGGGTTGACCTCCAGTGTGATATGAATTACCTGAATCAGTACCAAAATATCTAAAATACAGCCATGACAGCCAAATAGCAGCAGCAGTTGAAAGAGAACTAAGTGAGGAAAGGCGATGCTGTGTATGGACGGCCTTTTTTCCATAATTGTTTTCAAACAGCTTTTATAAAACCCTGACTGCTAAATTTATAGGATAAACACAAACCACAGTGCCCTAAACTTGGACTACACATGAAAAGCAGTCTGTTGCATAGACCTAGGTCTCTTCTCAGATGAGTAGTCTGTGCAGGCCTCTCTCATACGGTGTCTCTCTTTTGTCAGGTCGGCAGGGTTTGTGGATGTGCAGGTACATGTAGGTCTGCACCATCTCCACCTCTTCACCCTGAATGATGACAGGTGTCAGTAGCTGCTCGCTCTGTCGGAAATTCACCATCGGCCCCTTGATCTTACTGACATTTAGCCGCAGATGGTTCTCCGTACTCCACCAGACACCCACTATAACAAAATCATCAAAGAACTGCTGGAGGGTGTGTGATCCAGAAGTGGACTCGTGGTCAAAACTGCAGTGAGGGAATCATGGAGGAAAGTGACCTTTGTGTATTTAAGTGGGCAGTGTTTGTTTCTTTGATGATCCATACAGATAGCAGCTAATTTACAGAGCAAATTACATGTTCACTGCACTGTATTGCATTGCACTGCAAATGCAACATGGGAATACAGCTCTAATCGTACAGCATCAGGCATGAATACAATATGTCCACCATCATTTTTAATGCATTTATCCATATGTGTCCATATGGTTCGACGTCCCACTCTCATGAACTTGACATCTCAAGAACGCCGCAAGGGAATTTTTTACAATTTGGTATAAATATTCACTGAGACTCAAAATGAATATTTATACTAAGACTAAAGAATAAACTGATTTGATTTTTGTCGGCAAAGGTCAAGGTCGAATGGATTTTACAAAACACCTGTTTCGGCTTCTTAATGATGATATTTCATGAGTGAGTTGAGGGAATTTCTTTAAATTTAATATAATATTGAATATGTATTTAATAATAACTGAAGAAATCAACTTTTAGATTTTTTTAGATTCCTTCAAGGTTTACATATATGAGTCTGGACAGTAATCCAGGTCATTATTACAAGCTTCCTTTAATCCTATGAAATAATATCATTATTGAGTTATTTATGAGCAGCATAGAAGTTAGGACTAGTCTTCAAACATAACTTCTTTATTTTCTGTTAACGTTTCAGAGAAGTATAGAATGTTAACTTCTTTTTTGCACCATTTGCTCAGCTTTTAACTTCGTAAAACATCGATAATACTGAACGTTGCAGGCTTTCAAAGAAAACCAGGATAAAAAACTCAACAAAGAATTCATCTTTATAACAGACAGTTCTTTTAAATATACAGAACACATTCTTATAACCTTGGATACAACTTTTATT
The DNA here is from genome assembly GCF_022539355.2 of Hippoglossus stenolepis. Classification (NCBI taxonomy): domain Eukaryota; kingdom Metazoa; phylum Chordata; class Actinopteri; order Pleuronectiformes; family Pleuronectidae; genus Hippoglossus; species Hippoglossus stenolepis. The sequence continues at coordinate 14,514,361 of NC_061489.1, forward strand.
ATTCAGGAATTCAGCTTTTTTGCCTGTCTCAAACAAACAGTGGCTGAATGCCATTTCTTAAACTAGCAGGAATTTGGCTTATATAACAAAGAGGTTGCGTTTGCTCAACGTTATCTCACTTGTGTACATCGAATAAAATTCACCAGTACTTTTCTTTGAGGGATTTTTTCAAAAATGTTGTACTCTGGTATTTTCTTAGATCTCACTTTTTTTTCTTTTTTTTTACCCCCAAGGACATCTCCTCCCGCTGCCAAGACCTGTCAGGCAGGAGCATCTCATAGTGGAGAGGTGAGAGGACACCAATTAGAAAGCCATCCTCGGCCAAGAGAGCCAGCGGCACAGCTTGCCACAGGAAGTGGGATGTCTGACTTCCTGCATGGGGTCACAGCTGTTTGCGGGGAGGTTACCGCTACCGGCCAATACGCGCTACCGTTTAGCGTCTGATGAGGCAGGCCTCATTTGAATAGCAAAGAACCATCTCAATGTCACCAATAAATTTACATGATATCTTTGCTGGTACAGCTGGGATCAGAGTGGGGACTTTGCTGGAATTAGGAGAGTGTGACAATGTCAAAGGAGCAAGGCCAACTCGTTCCAAACTGGCTAGTTTTGAGGTAAAGACTTGAACTTCATTTATATATAGTCAGAACAAATTTGTACTTACAACGCTTCCTCTAATCACCAAATTGTAGACATAAAAACATCCTATACATGGATATAGTGGAACTAAACACTGTACTATATATATGTTTTTGCCAGAAATGCTCTGGCCTTACCGAGCTTCCCTAAGGCTTTCTGTATATATTTTTTTCCATATATCAGTAGAGAGACAAGAGTTACAGCGAGATGGAAAGAGGACATGGTTTGCAACAAACTGAGAACATTGCTTTTACATCTTATGCATCCGTTTACACTCAAACTAAGCATCTGAAATAATGCATGTTTGATTTTGGAAAGAATCTCTTCCAACAAAAGACAAGTGATCAATAGCAAAAATTATCACAGCAACTTTTCCAGCACATGAGAGATTCCAATGTCTTTACCTGAGGTGGTGAACCACTGGAAGCATGGCAGGGACGGGAGTGTGTGATTGGCTCCTGCTATGAGCAGCTGTCTAGAATGCCCAACCCAATTACATCCTCTGATCCCCAGTCACTGGGCTGATGCAGTCAGAACCATTAATCTCCCTGGCTGAGTACTATGCCATGTGTTAACCGCCAGGAACCCCTCCCACCCCCCACCCCATCCCCATGCAACCCCAACCCCCTAAACATTTAACCGTCAAACCTCACCAAGGTTGAAAGTCATGCCAATCACATTGACTCCTTTGACTCCAGGGTCCCATTGTGGGCTCATTGTGATCGTGGACAAACCCCTGATGACTGTGGAAAAATACAGAAACTGTCAGCCTCGGAGTTCTGGACGGACGTTCAAACAGGAGTTACAGTGTGTGTTTTCAGATCTGTGGTGCAGGTGAGCTGTGCTGGAGAAGGCAGGGAAGGAGGAGGAGGAGGAGGAGGAGGAGGTCAAAAACATTTTCAGATCTGGGATGTTAACGACAAAATATCCTGGAGCTGTGTCAGGGACCAATTCCAACAAATCATTTTCAAAAGGGGCAGTAGTAAACTGTAGAGGATCTTTTTTTTTTGTTGCAACTGCCTATTTCAGAGAAACGAAAGGCACCTTCAGCTCATCATCTACAAATGGCTTTCTGGACAAAAAGAGGAACAAAGAACAAAAGAAACAAAAGCGTTTTTACTTTGGCTTCTACAAATTTCTCGACTTATTTCAAAGACGAAGAAAGCCTTTGATTCAAACCTTTGCTTCCCTGCCTCAGCAATAACCAATAAAAAGCAACGCATAAGATTGTTTTGACCTCTTATTGGCTTGTGTAACTGTGATTAATGCTCATAACTGGGGGAACAGAAAGCCAGGCGAATGTTAAATTAGTGGAAGTGGCTTAATCAGGGTCTGAATTACATGGGCCCTCAGTTCCAGTTTAGTGAGCCCTTTTTGTTCACAAAGATGAAGGGAGGAGTCAGGCAGTCCCCCATTGTTCCTCTGAGAAAAGAAACTCATTTGCTTTGAATGATAAATGTCTTTTGAGCATAAATCATGCCTCCTAATCCCTTTACCAACGCCACGTAATGCAAATTGTCTCTCATTTACAGATCACACAATAGAGACGATGGGGGAAGTTTGCACACAGAGCCTGCTCTGTCCGTCCTGATGAGGAGAACTGGACCCGAGACCGATTAAAATCGTCAGTAAGCTTAATCACACGTGCTCATGTTGCATCTCTCTTTTGATGTCAATGTAATAGTCTACACTGCAGCTAGGACTCCAAGGACAAGGTACATTTTTTTGCACAGATTGAAAATACAACATGAAAAGAGCACTCAGTATGTATCGTAGGGCAGACTCTTTTTTAATAGGCCAGCTACCAACAACTTTTTATCTTGGGCCCAACTTGGGTCTTGTTACACACCTTTCCAAACACCATATGACTCATTTACCCCGGGGAAGCAGGTTGACATTTAGCTTTGTGTGTGTCACTGTGTGCATGTGCTCCACTTCAATTCCCCTGACAATGGTCGACTTTACAAAACATGCAAGCAGCAGAATATCTAAAGTCAAAAGGCATGCGAGAAGTGAAATTAAAAATTGTCCCTCGTGAGACGCTCCTTCATTAGGAAAACGCTCCCAGATTTGAGTTTTTAGAGCAGGCCTGTTTTTAAAATCTCTGATGTTCTCACTTTGAAAAGCACCACACACCACACACAACAGTGGCATGCAGCAACATCACATAGAATGTGTCCTATAACGTAACATATGATAAGAGCGTTTTAGTTGTGTTTTCTGTGTAGGAAGTTGCTCTCTGTAAGATGGTGTGACCTTACCTTTAATACTAAAATAAACACTTCAGGGCACGCTCAGCAGGTTTTATCGACAGCTCTTCTCTGTGTGATGTCCTCTCTGGCATAGTGGCTCTGAGAATAACACACAAACAAACCTTGGGTGATGTGCATTTTGTGTGCTGGCAAAAGTCCCTTTGTGTATCTGTGGCCTCATGTGTGTGTGTCTGTGCGCTGTAAAAGCATATGAAAGTAGAATATCCATGTGCGCATGTGTTTGTCTGTGTAGCTACAAGTAAAGGGGAACGTCCATGTAATATATTAAGATCAGTGTGTGTCTGTGTTTTGTTTGTGTCTGCCTATGTGTGCTTTAGTTGGTCCTGGAGGATCACATTGTTTTCAGAGGGCCCTGTGTGTGGCAGCAACATCTGCTTTGAGAGGGTGATCCATCTCCTCTTAGCTGCCATATAACAAGTCATGAGGGATTTTATTCAATGAATGCTCAACACAGAGGGCTCCATCATAAAATTTACCATCTCACAAGGGCATTGTAGAGGTTGTGCTTTTTACTTCCTGCAGCAGAGAGTTAATTTATCGCGTTTCTTTGCTGTAATTACTTTAAATAACCAACTATAGTTTCCGTCTTGATCAGAACCAGTCACGCTTTTTTCTCGTTATAAAATTTTACAGTAAACAGTAGCTGCATGTTATGCCGCTAATAAGAGAGTCTAAGCGCTGTTTGGTAATAACAAAATATTCCCCGCTGCTTATTATCATTAGCGTCATCTACGGTTGATGTACATGTCAGCATGTTTGCACAGAGCACAGTAACAGTGTCAGCAGTGCACTGGCAGCATCGCAGAAGTTAAAAGTAAGCTTTCATCCCTTCTTTGGATAGAAGACTGTTTTTAAATGCCCCTGGCTTTCTTCCAAGCTCCTAGCCTCAAGCCTATGGGTCTAACAAGCATGATGCTTTGAGGATTGACTTGTGATTCAACCCAAATTTACAAGCTGATTACTATGCAGACACTGAGGCAAGTCGAGCACAAGAATGTGCTCCTTATTTTTACCAACAATCTTTTGGATGTCCAGAGAATTAAATGGCGTGCATGTGTACTCATATGTTCGGGTGTCTCCGTGAGCATGCATTTAATGGGCACCAGCGGAATCTTTGATGTAATTGATAAAAGAAGCTGTTCCCCTAATCCTAATGGCACAATTCCTTATGATCCTCTATGCAAAGGCTTGCAGAGGATCAAAGAAACAGAGTTTTGCCCCAAGCGATAAAAGATGTATTAAAAATGAGTTTGAAGGATATATTAACAGGATAGAAAATCATGCAACTTATTCAATTGATAGGTTCGGCATCGCATGTAGTGCCTGTAGTTCACGGGCTATTTTTCATCATTCACAAATAAAACTGCTCCTGTAACTACTAAACCAACTGTTCGTCATTCGGGCTCGGAACGCACACTTTTCTCTGTCTCTAATGAGCTGTTTTTCAAAGTAAAAGTCACTGTAGGCATGGGTTTATTACATCAATTGTCATGTGTTCTCAACTGGATGATACGTGTAGGATTCATAGACATACTGTATATTAGCATAATTTGGCTACACTCTCTGTGTGTGGTGATTTTTTTAATCTGAGGCCTTTCATCACCCACGCAGTGAAAAAGTGATGTCAGACATAAACCAGCTGAGATCAGTGGTGAATTTCTCACTTTGGTAACAAGTCTTCTCTCCAATTAGCAGACGGCATCAACACACAGGCGTCAACAAAGAAGCAGTCCAAATTCACCTTCCCAAGTTAGTGCAGAGGAGGTTTGCCAGAATTATACAATATTAGAAGAAAACAGTAATATCGCAAGTGTTACTCTTCAAGGAAACGTGTACCTGCATGCCGAGCAAAGTCGCTACCGCGTACATGTAGCGCATCCGTAATCATTAGCATTCAATTGGCTGTGTGAGGGTGGAAAGAAAATCACACCCGAAGCCAGAGTTGACGTTTTGTCTTGGCTAGAGTGATACCAGTAGCTGAGGAATAGAGTGAGACAAGTCGAGGTGAAAATAATGTGCTGCTCCCTCACAGGTGATCTATAGTTTGTCAGCACCAATCAGCCTGGAATGGAAGAACAGTCCATTCATCTGCTCATGGCTTATTGAAGGGGGTGGGCTGCTTTTGAATGCCTGGAGCCCGCAGCTCCTTCCAGAGGCACTATTGGATTTGGCCTATTTATCTTCCTCTTTATCAGTTGAAAATGCACCTTTTGATTTATACATCCGTATGATTCTTCTCACTGCGAAGAATTCCCCCAACATGCGGCACTGGGGCTAGAGCTCCTGAGCGTGAGATATAGTTGCCATGAATAAGTCCTCACTGACATCCGGTAAATATCAACAGGAGGTCTCTGCAAAACAGATGTAAATAGCATCACCTCAGTAGTTCTTCCAGACTTTAGCACAAGTGATGAAGAGAGAGATGATTGTATGCTGAAGAAAAACATGGTATTTTAGATGCTCTGAAATGGAAACATATGCATATTACTTCGATTTACATTTAGACAAGGTGCAATTTCGAGGGGTCGGCAGAGGATTACATATGGTGCCATAATTGTACCACTGGTAAATGAGTTGCACAATCACATACTGGTTGTAGGTGTAATGTTGATGCACTCCAGAATGTTTACATTGTGTGTTTCAAAGTTTTACTCCCAAATCTGCTGAATTTTATTGTTCTCGCCTGAATACACCAAGACACCTTTACTCATCTCACTGCACACTCAGTTAAATCAAGCAGTTTCACCGCTGATACAATAAAGGGCACATTAATGCATCTCAAGTTCTGCTGACTCACAATTTGTAGTTAATACTCTGTTGTATAACGAGAAGTTCAAGCCGAGCAATTTGGTCGGAGATGTTCTCTATAACTGTGTCGGAAATCGCCATAAAGCAAACCATCCATGCTCTGTTGGTAGCCATGCCACTTCTTGTGGAAACCAGGAAGCTCGTTTGTAATTTTCCTTATTTATCAAATCCTCCACTTCTGCATGTGTTTGAAACAACTGTATCAAAGTTTTGACATTTTTTTATTGAAAAACAATCACTTCTAGCCGCTGTGCTTTTACTTCCAGGGGAGGAAACTCTTTTATGAACCTGTGCCATTAAAGTTTTGGATAGTTCAAGATATATAGTTGTTTTTAAGATTAAGTTCATTCTTGCAAACTGGAAAGCAGATTCAATGAAATGCACATAAATTTCGAATTTCAAGTTGTGTGAGTGCAGTTCAACAAAATTACTCCCACTTATGCTATAATGATTATGAAACCTCTTCGTCCTGGGAATGAAGTGTGTCTTTACTTTCGCTAGCTGAAAGAGAAAACCTTGATTTTGTCATAAGGAAGAAAGAAAGAGCCCGATTTAAGCAGAATCAGAACATTCCTATAATAAGAGTGTGGTAAAGCAGTAACGATAACAAGACAGCAGGCAATGGTGTAAATTGCCATGGGTGTTGTTAGACCCAGTGCGAAGTTGATCAATTAATTAGCCTATGATTAAACAGCTATCTTGTTAAACTTGATCTGCACCTAACATACATTTTGGATGCACTGTGCAGGGCTGACACTTACAGGGACAATTACATCCGACCGTTTTACAACAGGACACCAGAATAATACGAAATGAAAAAAATAAATAAATAGAGGGCAGCTACAAATTAAATGAGTCTTTTTTTCTAGTTGTAATTTTTAAATGATTGCATTTACTCCCTGGAATATCTGTTTCTGTTGTAAAATAAGTCCGGAATAATAATGGTCCTAAACAGCCAGGGTTTGTAGCATATTAACGCTAAACACTTCCCCAGTGATATTTACTTCAGAGCTGAAACCATCACTCAAATCATCTTACCGCTCAAATGCATCCATTATATCTCTGCTCTATATAAAGTCAGTGTGCTACACGCCTCGGGGGAGACTAAAGACGAGGTAACCTTTCTGTTTGGATCTTACTGAAGATGTAATGTATCGTCTGAAGCTCGTAATTATTGATACGTCAACGATGCTGTATAAGAGCAGCCGGTGCAAACACAGAGTTACTGTTAAGAACGCCCATGTATGTGCGTGTGTGCATATAATTTCTTTTAAAATGTTATTTTTTCCCTCTATCCACTATGATGAGAAATATTTAGTTGTGTACCCGTGCTGGAGCAGAAACGTGTCATACTTCCTCAACATTTCAAGGGCCTCCAGGGGGCCTGCGTGTGACCTTGATGTTGATGTGCGTTGTTATGTTATGTTAAGTGGTTTTCTTTGCGCTTCTGAAAAAGACAATAAACATGTTTGTCAAAACAATAACGCCCCTCCCTTGTATTAACTGCTGTCATTCATAAAACTGCCATCATCAGATTTGAGTTGTGATCGTCGCTGACCTCAGATTGTGAGTCATTTAAATCCTAAGGCACATCTTAGTGACTTAGATTCAACATGTGCACGATACAGGGTGTTTCCAACTAGAGCAAGACAACCAGTGAATGCTAAAGTTTGATCGGTGTGATTTTTGAGCTGTACTGGTGGAAGCATCAAGACTCTGTGCATATTCCACCAGACTCCACCACAATTGGCTGTTAGACTGTTGGGAACCCGGCATTAAACCACAGCTCGCCACTTCCTCCAAATTTAGCCTGTGGCCCCCCCCCCCGCGCTGCTCAGCATCAACTTTTTAACGTAATTCATGATTTCATCTTAAAAGAGTGGAATTTACTGCATCGCCATAAAAGCAAGCACTACCAGAGAAGCACAATGCATGTTCAATAAAACAATATGAGATCATAAAGGGTGAGCAATAATGCATCTCGGAGGTAGATTAAATGAAAATCAGGGAACCAATAAGGCTTGTAATAATATACTCTGACAGGCTGGCTATAAAACAGGGCAGACACTCTTACATCTCAACATGGCACACCACAGCTTTTTCCAAGTAAGAATCAAAGCAGCACGACTTTAGATAACGTGGGTTACAGAAAGAAAGTTTTAACTAATACTTGTCATTTAATAGGCTTATTGTTCGCGTTTGACAAAGAAAGAGGATATCAATGGATGTTGAAATGAAAGGAATAGAAACGTTACCACACACTCAAATCACTCCATATAAAATAAATATATAAAAGTATCTGAATTATTCATGATTATTTTCAATACTATAGAGGCTCTGTGGGTCCAGTAATGGATTTCAGATAAGGTAAGAGATAAAGCCAGTGGCGAAGGCTTTGGCGTGGCATTGAATTTTTACAGTAAATACGTGACTCCTTTATGACATATGATTATACCTCAGTGTCGTTCCATTCTTTGACATAAACATAGACATAACTGAAAAAAAGAATGTGCAAGTTTCAATAGGTTTGAAAGGTTTCGTCGTGGCAAAGTTTTCTAATGGCAGCCCTATTCATACAGTGCAGGACTGCGACGCAAATCCATCCAGTCATTCTCTATCTTCATCATTCCATGCCCAGAGGTATCAAAGCCTTTCTCTTTGTTGCCATGGAAACTTTTTACCCTCTACATATCCTATTTTCACTTGTGTTTTGTGCTTGTCTATCTCAATGAGGCAGAGTTCTGATGGTATGCACCATGAGACACTTACAACAGGGTTTTTAAGAGCTGTTGAACTCCGAGACATACGTCAAATAAGCCATCGTGGGACCTTGGCTTAGGGAATTAAACCTCCACTCAAAGGGAATTTTAATGAGAAAGCGGAAAAGAAATATACATTTAGATGGAAAATAGATCGTTGGAATAAAGGATTAAATGCTGTCATGAATATGTCAAACAAATTGAGCAAAGGATACAATCATGAAATTTCTATCCATCAATTTATGTATCACTTTTTCAACCAGTTAAACACAAACTCTAGGAATATGACATCGTGGTGACATAACTTTCAATCACAAACACGAACAGGGAAAGGTGTCATTTGGTTCTATTCAGAAGAGGTTCTCTTTTTGATTACTGAGGTCTGTATACTTGCTTTCTAAGAATGAAAGAAAAAAAGATCTGGAGATTTTCATCTTTACGTCAAGTTACTGCAAACTTTACTGCAAACACAGCCGAGAGGAGGGTCCCTTATAAAACGCAAGATCAAAGCAACATACAAGCTACAGACGTAACAATGATGAAATCCTTTCATTATCAGTAATAAGCCACGATCTTGATTCATGACATGTCCTGAGGCGATGCCTCACTCTGATTGGATGGTGCTAGTTTACCCGTTTTGTAAACCACAAATTAGAAAAATACTAAATACAACAACTGTCCAAACCACCGACTGTGATCGTCAATCTTGTTGAATTTAACAGAGACATTAAACAACAAGCAGCAGAGGAGTCCTGAGAAGCACAGTTGGCAGATTTGTGCCTTTAGAGGTACATCTCTCCAATGTCTGCACACTTGCTGGCCATGGATTTATTTTTGCCAAATGGTTTCATTGATCATAGCTATCACTCCAGAGCTAGGGAGGAAGTGTGTCACTGAACCAAATAACTGACAGTCGTGTGAAAGAGTGGCAACTGCTGCTTATTCTGCTGAGAATCGACACCCCAGTTGGAAGTGGCAGCTTTCAATTAATTTTCTATAAAGTAACGGGCAACGTTCTTGAGCCTACGAGCTCACACGAATCTTGCTGTATCGTAGAGCCAAATTTTTTTTCTTCATTTATTAAATGTGAAATTAAAAGAAATAGCTAGTCAAAAATTGTCTGAATAACTGGCAGGCCAGTGAGTGTGATACTGGACAGGTAGCCAGAAAGAGGACTCCAGTGAATTTCCTCCAAGAACTTGAAAAGCTAAAGCCTCATGCACACAGACAGCGCATTTGCTTTGAAGTGTTGGGTTCATCCGCTGGTGGTCAGTGCAGCTTTAACATGTCAGTGTTCCACACAGACTTTCTGTTGGACTCTTCATCTCTTGATCAACTTCCCTAATATGAATGAGTTTGCCGAAATATATTCAGTGGAATCCCTATCTTTAAATCAGTATCTGGCTTCAGGTGAGAGAGAGGGAAAATAGGATTTTAGGTTTAATGAAGGCATGGCTGAAGTTAAGGGCAGGAATTAAAGGATAAGGTATCTAAGTCTCTAGATGAGGGAGCCAGACTCTGGTCTATAAGTTAAAGACTTATCTTCACCTGGACATCAACCATATTGTACAAGACCAGTGTATAAACATATACATAAAACTATATATTTGTACTTTTGTTTAAGTGCTTTACTCAGTAAATTTTTCACAAACTACAGCAGTCAAAATATCACAATCTACTGATAATCATACGAACTTGGATTTGGAACTTGTGGCCTCAGGTGATAAACAATATCAGACAACTATTTTTATTTTATTTTCGTACCATAAATAACAACAAAATGATTTTAGTTGGTTGTCTACGGGGGAAAAAAGCCTTTTGTGTGTCATTGCTGGCAGTGGCATCTGCTTTGCAGCTTCTCCAGAAATGCAGAGCAAGACAAAATACATGAGGGACTCTTTGTTCTCGATCTTGCCTATTTATACATGGTCTCTGTGAAAGAAGAGTGGTTACACTTGGACTGGTGAGAAAAAAAAAAGGATCCAAACATTCAAAATACTCATCTTCCACATGAGGTCATTGCAAACGTCTGTTTATGTCAAAATGTGGCTGACCATGTGGACGGAGAGCAGAGGGTTGGGTTCTACTTCAAATGTTCTGATGAAGATTTTACCACCGTTCAATTGAAGCTGACTACAGCTGCACAGCGAGCGGGTGACACACCTTTCAGAGACACTTTGACCCAACTTACAGCATCAGGAGACTGAACAGTTAACAATCATTTAAAGCTATAGACACATCATGTGACGTATGGTGATTTAAATCGAGTGCATGAATGGCAGACTCTGACAGAAGAGGTCATCACGAAATTAAAAAAGCATTTATGTCTATTGCTGAAAAAAAGGGGGGTGCCATTCTGTTTTATTATTTTTTTTTTTTTTTCGTTTGTGGTTTTCTCCTGTGCAATTGAGCATGTTGTCTTTTTAGGTCCAGTAACTACATGCTAGATCATGTTACTGCAATTATTATACTACCACCCAATCATATTAGTTAAGTAAGTAAACAATATAAATAAATAGTTATTATATATCTAAAAAAAACATATATAGCTTGCACAGGTTAGTACAAAATGCCCAAGAGAAAGTTTCAGCTGAATAGATCTTCTTCAGTATACTCTTGTACACTTAAAACATTCTCTCACAATGCTTGCTTTTTATTCATGGTATCCCTTGAATATAACAAAATATAAATAATGTTTTTGTTATGTAATCTAAAGAAAAGGATTAGAATTCTGCCTTACCTTGTGCAGCTGTATCTCTAGACAGATTATTCATTTTGAACAAAGCACCACTACAGGTTTCAAGTTTGTGCTTGTGTAACCACGGGTCTGTGACCATTGACAGACACTTAATATGCAGCTATTGTAACTTCAGACTTTTCACTAAGTTACTTCAAAACACATCTTCAACTATACCAGTTCTTTATTATGCAATACTGAAGGCCGAAACAATCTTGACCTCACACAGAAATGTTTTTCAACGTAACAGAGTTGAAGTGATTATATAATACCGTTTAAAGGATTATGCAGATTAGTCAGTTTATGGCAACAATAGCAGACATACTGAGGAAGTTACAACACAACCTGAGGGTGAAGCTGAGGGAGTGCAAGGACTCCTACAGGAGGAAGCTGGAGGCCAAACTCAAACTGAACAGCATGAGGGATGTGCAGAGCGCGATGAAGAAAATCACTCAAGATGAGAGACAACCAGTGGACAGCCTGATGAGGTCAATGATGAGCCAAACTCTGTCTCTATCACGGTCACAGCCCTAAGCGATCTCCTTCACCGCACAACCAAGGATCCACACATGCCCACTGCTCCCAGTGCTTCCACGCTCCCCAACCTAAATCCATTCTGGTGAGCTCCATGGATCGAAACACAACAGACGAGCATCCTTCCCTGTCTGACTTTGACAGTCAGGTTACGAGACAGCTGGAGAGACTGCACCAAGGCAAGGCTGCATCCCCAGAGTTTGGAGGACCTGTTCCAGCCAGCGAACCATCTGCCCTCTGAATCACCTCCTCAACATGAATCTGAACCATGAGAAGAAACCAGTGCTGTGAAAACCTCCTGCCTGGTTCTGTTTCCCAAGAAATCAACTCCATCTGGCCTTAATGACTATCAACCAGTTGCTATCCCACCCCGTTACCAAGTGGTTCCCTTACGAATATTTGCTGCCAGTTCAATCACCGTGATGAAGGTGCTGGATGGATTGGATTACAATGGAGCACAAGGGAAATCATCACTATGTGTAGTTTTCCTACTAACTTCACCTTGGAGTGGATCTACCAGCTCACTCCCATTCTCCAGAGGATTCAATACCATCCAGTCACTGCTACTGAAGAAGCTACAATCAATGACGGTAGACGCATTTCCTGGATTACCAACTACCTGACAGACAGACACTAGTTTGTCCAAATGGGCAGTGCTCGGTCTGAAATGGTGCTAGTTAGTCCAGGAGCTACAGGCAATGTTTCATTCCTATTCACCTTGCACACCTCAGACTTAGTTAGTAAAACTACTGGGTACCGAGTAGAAGTAGAACATTTCATGAGAGATGGTGACTTGAGAAGGAAGACGATGACACAGCCCATGTGCATTTTAGGAAAGGATGTCCAAAGGGTGGAGGGCTACAAGTACCAATAGGCCTCAGCATTGAACAGACAGAACTGGAAAATGAAAATTTAGGCTGAATATTAGAAGGGTCTGTTTCCAGATTAAGCTGAGATCCATCAATGTGTGAAGTAGGATGATGGAAGCTCACTGTACTTTGCCATAGTCTGCAGGAGAAGCGGCCTCCGAGCCAGTGACACCAACACACTGATTGAACTGACCCAGAATGCTGGCTCTGGAACTAACTGCGAACTAGCTAGACATCTTTGAAGTAGAGGAGCACACTGACCAAAGTGTTATCTGTTATGAATAATCCTCGTCAAACCCCTCCACCACCTACTGGACAGTCAAATTTCAAATATTCTTTACATCTCTTTCCACTTCTACACTGAACCTAAGATAGATTTGTTGGTTCTTTGGCTCCTCACATCACTGGTTAGGGTTATGCTTCTGCTACTAATATAAACATATGCTGTATGAAATAAAATCATACTGATGCATTTTAAAAGATGTGAGCAGTGCTGCTCTAATAACAATTAACTATAAAACAGAATGAGATGAAGGTGACTATAGAAACAGGGTTCTACAGCTAGAGCTTTAGGAAGCCTCAGCTGGAGGCTTGATGCAGACCTGGAGATAGTTTCAGGCAGGGGGTCTATTAACGCTTAGGGGAGCCAAGCTTGACAGCTCCTTACTCATCTGGGCCCCACAGGGAAGCTTGTTCTCACTCCAGCACTGTTGTGATGGTCAATACCTGCGTTTCCAGGGACACCTGGACGTGAGCTATAGGATATTCGGTCATTGTAATGAAACTACTCCATCTGGGATTTGATCCAGTGTAATCCATAATCACAGCGTTCATTTCTTCCTCTCCTTTTTATTTATTTATTAATGTGTGTTTCTGCTGAGCTAAGACAAAGAAGGCAACACACCTTAGAATATTAATTGAAGTGGAATGCATGTAAACCTGTATTTAGGCTTACAGTGCAAATGAGGCCCTGTGTGTGCAAAGCAATATGAAGCAATCATGAGACCATCAAGCACACATTGTTCTCATTATACTGGGACTGCTGGGGGCTACAGAGGTATCAAGGCAATAATGTCAGTGCATGCTAACTCAGTTTGGCTCTGTTTGTCACAGATGTGAATCAAAAACAACGAGACGAGGACTCATTTTCTGCACAAAATATCATGTAAAGAAGTAGATTTGTGCTCCGGGTGAACTTACCTAATTGTACGTTTTTCTCATTTGTGTCTTTATTATTAGAATTTTGAGTTTACGCAGAATATTAGTTTTGTTTTGTTGTTTTTATTGTTGTGTTTCAAAACGCATGCACAATAATACGTAGATTCCCCCACGGTGACAGTTTTGTTGTATTTAATTATGTTATTATGTGATGTCTACTACTACATGTAGCAAAACCACCAATGCCAAAGACATTCCCAATTAACCAGTTAGTTTTTATTGTACAAAACGAGGTGTAAATTAATAAATAGCCACTGCTGTAAATTCATGCACAGAGACAATGAGTAAAATGCAAACAATGGAGATGCTACCTATGATGGCATCTGAAAAGCTCCGTAGCTGTGGGATCACATGAGATGTTTTCATATCAGATTAATTGGTGTTATGATTCCTAGGGGTTGGGGATTGTTATATCTTTCTAAATGAAATGAAAGGGTTATTGCGGATTGCTATTATCAAAAATAATAAGTCAATAAAGGTCTGTGAAATAAAACCTAATTTATGCATCATTTATTAAACAAATTATGTATTCACCTTTATTGTATAGTGTCTATTCATGTGGTTATTATCTGTTTGGCGTTCTATGTGTACAATACCATCAAAGTTTACTTTATTCAAATATTGTAAAAGGCAAAGACAGAAAAATATCCACAGAATCAATGATTCCTTATTGTATGGCCAGGTTCTCTGCAATGTCACATTGGAAAGATGAGCTCTCAGACAATAACACCTCAGTAAAAAAAGAAGGTGCCACATGACTGAGAGATTTATAAATAATTTTATATGTGCGTGATGTGTCCATACCTGTGAGTGTGTGTGCTGTTCAATGTGTGTGTACATGTGTGGGTGATATTTTACCGTGAGCCAATGTGGCAGTTCCTGTCTCACAATGGATTGAAAAGGGAGTTCATCTTTGTGTCATTCCAATCCATCTCACCGAGCCGTTCCCAGAAAAGTGATATGCCTATGAATATTTGCCCCTATCCTTATGTAGATGTGTCTTAATGGACTCTGACAGCTGTGTGGCTATTATTGATGTATGGGCAAAGCATAATGAAAGTGAAATCACTCCTCAACAATAGGTGGCAGCTAAGTGTTGGAAATATTCGCCGGCTTTGACAGGTTTACATGTATCACAGAATTACCCGACCGTACCTCAACTGGGGTCATTAGTGAACTAGAAACATCAAACTCATTTTATCTGCGACGCCTCACGGAGATATCTATCATAGACGTGTAATGAGTTACTGCTGTATAATCCTCTCATGCTCTTTCCCGATCACGCATTCCAGGACAGACATTCCAAATTAAACCCTGAACTGTATAAAACAATAATGGCACATTTCTAGCTAAAACCGCTAATTTGTAATTTTCCTCCATATTTTACTGGAATGCTGGTGACACGCATTAACATTCTGGACACCCCCCCCCAGCTATGGTCATTGTTAATTAAGGCGGCTGTGTTCTGACTTATTGACCCCCGTAGCTCAAGGGATTGTGATGGGTTATGGAAGAGCTCAAGGAATCTGGCCCGTGGCCCAAGTTCTATCCGTTTTGGTCATCTGCAGTGTTTGATGCATGGCAATTTAAATCCTCTCGTCTAATTAAATGTGATCTGCACTTGTGCTAAATGGCTTTTTTTCTGCTCGCGGAGAGATATCAGCTGTCTCTCACACAAGGTGACATTCCACTTTTCCATTATGCAGGATTATAACAGGTAGGCAGGACTTGGACGATACAGTGTACGTAGAGGGCCCGCTACCACACTGGAAGTCACTTTTTTATTTCAGGTGAATAAGTAATGGTGATGAGCAGACTGCCAGCCAGGGGGAATCGAAGGGATTTGGGGCTTAATTCACAGCTTAGCTACCCCATCTCTGGTGTCAGCACAATGCAAAGTTCAGTGCTAAGTCATTAATAAAATAATACCATCAGTCAGCCAACAGTCGACGTAAAAATGTTGAATTCTAATACCTCTTTTTTTTGGTCAGTGCTTGAACTCTGTGACACAGCAGTGTGCAGAGAGAAGAAAGAGTCGGCCCAGTTAACTCATGTGTGTGTGATGACACGCAAATAAAAACACTACTTACATAATTTCGGAATCATTCATTGCTATAATGTGCAGGACTTGTATCACAAAATACTACATAAAGTATAAGAAATAAAGCTGCTCATTGGAAAACATAACTCAACGATTAGTGCCGTATAACATCGACTATAGATCACCATTAGATGTTTGGATGAGTCAGTGTCTGACAGAAGGAGACAGCATAGGAGACTCCTGATTTGTATCTCTTAACGAGACTCTACAGCATATTGACTAATGCATGTATATTGCATCAGGAAAAAATGCCTTTCACAGCACTGGAATTCTGCGTAAATAGACTGAATAGCATTTCTCAACCACACATCCACCACATGAAGAACATCAGTATAGCCTCAAACTCCACACAGGAACGTGACCAAATCCATTCTTGTCAGGAGATTCATGTGTGCAGATTCAACATACTCTAATACATTTTGTCAGTTTCCTTCCTTGCTTTTCTTCAACTTAGTCCCAGCTTTGTCCCTCTACATGTGTTTAGTGTTGTTGTTGACAGTGTTTTATTCAAAGATCTGTCATCGTTTGTGGCACCTCGTGGGGGGGCTAATTAATGTGAGGCATGCTCCTGTCTTCACCTTCTAACAAGGCTTGTTACACCTATACTCATCTCTACATGCTTAAATTTTCATGAGTGCAGAGCGAGTCAGGGGGGACCTATAGGGGCTGCTGCCTATAAACGGGCAGTATTGACGTTGCTCTTTATTCATGTTTCTCACTCTCGGCACATTCAACAACCAGGTGTTTGCAGCCGAATCATCAGGGGAGCATTCGGTGACTCAAAAGAAGGAAAGAGCAAGAGACAAGTTGAGCTATGGCAGTAACACTGACTGCTAGAGCCTGCTGATGTTGAGACGATCACATATCGCTGCAACACTTAGACATGTCCACGGCTGCAGCTATGTAACACATCTTCCTGTTTCTTGTGTCCAATTATAAGCAGCGGGTTAACTGCCCTTCTGTGCTTCCTCACCATTGGTCTGTGGTGGAGTGACCTTTCCCAATAAACCTATTCTTTTTGCTCTTATGGCTAAGCTGCTGAGCTTAGCCCTGCTGGCAGAGCCTTTTCCTCGCAGCTCTACTGAACCATGGCTGGCAATGTATTTTTGCACCCTGGGGTTGTGAGCATTAATCCTTCACTTCTTGTTAAGAAAGGTCATTTTATTGTTCGTGATAATAATATAGAAATTGTCAAATAACTTGAGAATAAGTTATTTGAATAATGGCATCTGTAACTGGATAGATTAAAATGTTTATTGTGTGTGCCTAACCTAAATCAGACATTGGTGCAAAGCTAATCACCCACTTACTATTACATAGTCTCATTGTACTATTGTGCTAGAGGAAGTCAACACGCATTGATCTACTGCATGCCATGCTCGCTTTTTCAAATTTGCTTGTTTTTTGAAGAAATCTGGATTTTAGATCAAAAGATGAATAACAGACAAACTTTCAGCTTTTACTAAGACCTTGATGTGTTGAACAATGTAGGACATAGCTCATTTTCTTTGAACCCAGCCACTGTTCAAGTAAGCAAAGGTACTGGAGTGTGACTAATAGATTATTCTTGTTTATTCCAAGTTTTGCTGTTTATATTGAAAATAAAAATGTCTACTCTTGGCTTTAGCCTTGGATTCCATTTGTTGGGTTTTCTTTGGGAGAAAAAGCAAGTTCTTTTGAGAGCTGAGAAAAAAGGGGAAATTGATCTGCACGAACATTCGGCATTGCCACTAAAACAATTTGGAAAAGTCCTGGAAACCAAAAAATCTCTTCCACTGAGCAACAGGCCAAGGATGAAAGCAGTTGATGACAGAAACTTTGCAAGAAAGCCCCCATGAAAAATCTCAAAATAACAGTCAGTGCCATCACCACCAACATCCAAAGGGCAGAGCTGAACATGCAACCCAAGAAACACAAATCACTCATCACCAGATTTGAATTTTACCTACAAAAGACATAGAAGACTTTTCTTAAATGATGAGAGCGAAATGAACCCTTACTTGAATGATGAAAAAGGCAAAGTGTGGAGAAAGAGAAGATCTGCTCATGAGCCAAAATATAAAGGTTTACCCATGAAGAATGGAGGTGTTGTCATGGCTTGGGTTTTCTCGACTGCTTCTGGAAGCTCACAGAGGTGTCCAGAAACATTTTTCCCTGCCAATTTACAGAGAAACAGACAAGTAAATTCATCATGCTGCAAGACAATGACCCAAAACACATTGCCAACACAACAAAGGACTTCATTAAGGGGGAGGTGAAAAGCTTTAGACAGTCATAGTCAATCACAGGACCTTAACCAAATAGAGCAGCTTTTTACCTCGTGAAGAGGAGACTGAAGAGACAAACCTCTCGAAACAAACAAGAACTGAAAAGTGTTAAAAGGCTGGAAGAGCATTACGAATGAAGAATGCTAGAGAGTTACTCGTGTTCACCTAAAAATTACGTGGATAGAAAAGGCGTCATCTTATACATTGTCTAACATATGTAGATTTCAATACCAGGAAATAAAAGCTCAAATTTTGTTTAATATTCATCTTATATAAAAGCCAAATGTCTTAAGTGCACAACAAAACAAACAAATCACCCTTGTACATTTAATCGTTTCTGACTTTTGCTATACTTTCCCCAGCAATCGTCAACAGACCCATCTAGATACATACACTCAGAGGGTATACACATTATATCTCATCCCCAGCTGTTAGCGGTCTGTATGAAACCCCTACTTTGAAGCAGAGTGACTGCCCACACTCATCTGAAGGCAGCAGCAGTGATGTGCATTCAATCTGCACTCTCTGATTTGCAGTGGGCTTTTTCATTAACTGATACATTATCAAAACAGGGATATAGATTAGTCCAGTTAGCAACCTCTACCTTGGTCAGCGTGCCCGTGCACAGGGTGATGGGATCTGACAATGCAGGCAGAGGTCCTACACCTTCAATAATTCAATTCAATAATGCCGACTTTTCTGTTGCATAAGGGGAATTTGAAGGATCCTAGAGGGTGCGAACTGTCATAGTTTTTAAGATTATGCCCAGAGACATGTCAAAATAATATACTTTAAGGTTCTACTCTGGGTGCATAGTTGTCTGTATGTGCTGCATGGTGCAACTAAGCAATTACTGTTCTTTTCTGCAAGAGACACTCTTGGTTGTATAGGTGTTTTGTTTTCTGTGCTGATGAGGAGGAAGGTTAGGATAATGCAGGGGTATTCATTCACGTACCCAAGTGCTGAATTGTCTAGCAGATGTAAAAAGGAAACAAGGTGGGATTTTGTTTGTTTGTGAGAGTGAACAAATCAGGAAGCAAGTGGCTTTGAAAAGGTGTTATACCTGTCAGCTAAAGGCAGGGAGATACTGGCAAATTAGAGTAGATTTGAGAAAGCAGCGCATAGCTCCTCGGGAGGTAGCTATGACTAATCTAAGACCAAATCTTCTGCCGTGGTCAGAGCCACAGTGGGTTGAGTAATTTGCAGAGTTGACAGCCTATGAGAGGAAAAACCTACAGAGGTGGCTCCAGAGGCAGAGGAGTGATGCTGGAAACTTGAGGTCTGCCCAGTGGGGATACGCTGAAGGGGTTTGGTTGGCAAATCAGTCTTGTTCCCGTTAAGTGAACTTGGTGTAAGAGTTTAAAGCAGACACCGTAGTTCCTGTGCGTTAGAGCGAGTGCGGAACTTGTGGTGGGATCTTATGACACTTTGAACAACACACGAATACACCTGATGACCCCGTAGATTTCCCTGCACCCTTACACTCAGGCACAGATTAGTCCCGACATTATGTCACTTTATTAAGTATGGCCGGTCAAAGGCCACAATTCATTTAGAGGGGTCGCTAAGTAGAAGCTCTTGGTGAGATTAGTGGAATTAGACGGGGAAGGGGGATGGACAAATGAGCAGGCCTGATTTGGATTTCCTTAGCAATGCTCACCTAACTTGTGTCACGTTTATCTGCATTGATACATTTTAAAGCTACGATTTTTATAATTTCATAAAGTTGACAAAAAGGTTAAACCAGTGCAAGTAGTTCGCAGTAAATGATGCCAGTCCCCAGTGTGTTGTTGCAATGATTCTATGTTGTCTTATGGAGAAAAAAAAAGAATCCGTGCAACTTATGAAGGCTCTGCAGGGATATGGACTGCTACGTTCAAATTAAATTCTTTGAGTGAAAATGTATGCTTCAGTGAGCCTCTGTTGGCATGAGGAGTTTTGGAAGAAGCGCAGTCTGTCTTGAAGCATTTCAGACTGGGTGTTACGGAATTGTCCACTGATCAGTTTCTCTGTCCCTCAGTGGGAATTGGCTTTGGTTATTGAGGTCCTTTCAAACGAGCCCTTTGAGCATATTTGGCACATTTCTCAAGTCACTGGCAATTAAGATGGCGCAGCTACTTTCTTTGACCTCAACAAAGAGTGTGAGTGATTTGTATACCTTTCAGTAAACCTGAGCTGAATATTTGAAAGAGTGGGTCTCCGTAGTACCTCAAACTGACTCCATCTTTCTTACCTAAGAGCATTTGCCTCTAATACATAAGCACAATGCACTCAATCCCGTCCGCCCGTAAGGATGACAGGGACAGTGACAGAGAGGCTGCATAATTTGTCCTGTGAAGATGGCATATCAAAATGGGATCCTCCTACAGCTGTTTGTGTGCATTGCATAAGAAGTGTTCAGGCATCAAGCTCTGTTCAGTGCAGCTTGAGTGGAGGAGATTTGTGGTTGATTCACTTGTCTATTCATCAGTTTCTCCTGCTCGATGTATCTGCGTTTTTCTTCAGGGCTGAACTTAGCACTTAAGACTGTGAGTGACAAACTTGTTGTGTGTGAGTATTTCATTGCTGATGTTTGAACTTCCAGCTGCCAGCCAGTGCAGTGGGACTTCTGAGTTTCAGCACAAGGGCTTTCTTGTCCATGGCCATCTTCTACTTAGAAATGGAGTGGTTTGGCTGATCATTACTGTCTGACCTGATGAACTTTGACAAAGTGGAGCTGTAACTTAGTGTGAGACACATTTGTAATTTGAAATCCATGCTGGGTTCACCACTGGCAGTCGAGTCGGGACTGGAAAGACCCAATCAGGAAGCAAAGGTGGGCTTCTACATCGCTGCTTCCAAAAGTTTCATTTTCTGCCCACCAACCCCAGGGTTTTCAAACTAAAACAGGACCAACGGCATTTTCAAAAGCCTCAGGTTTAAGGAGCTCAGAATGTCTGGAGTGGATGCCAGGTGTAAACATACCGAACGAGATGCATTTTACTAAAACATAAAGTGGATGAAGCCTCGGGCTGGAGGGCAGGCCCCCTTGGTGGTGGGCATAAATCCACTGCAGGGAGGGCGCGGATTACCAGGGGAAAAATTATGGAGTGAAGCTCGTGAAGTGAAGTTATGAAGTTCAACGAAGTATGATTTATGAAGGGAAAATAAATAAGAGTTTGCCGATGCTATCTTGCTGACCTTTAGTTCACTGACATCCAACTTGGATCCTTTTTTATTAGTTGCAAATAATTGCTGATAGTAAAATTGTTTGTGTAGGTGCATGTGTGCGTTTGTGTTTGTGTATCTGTGTGTGTGTGTGTGTGTGTGTGTGTGTGTGTGTGTGGGGGTTAGTGGTTTGGAGGATGAACTTTTGTCCTGCTTCTGAAGAGGAGTATGCCAGAGAAAGTTTGACTTCGTGTCTTTAGGAGATGCGGTGTCAGTGACTGAAGCTATAAACCTAGTGTACAATAAAATGGATACCTGACGCACAAGCTCTCTATTGTTGAAGAACAATTCACACAAAGCAGGTAAAATGATTCCCCCTAAATGGAATGACAGTGTACAACTAACTGAAAGCAGACACATCAACAGAGTCAGAATGTGTTACTTTTTAGCAGCTGTACGTTCAACCAGAAGCACTCGTAGTTAAGTGTGCTTAGTGTCACTGCCAATTTTGAAATGAATACCCTCTCTTAGCGTCCGATACCAGCATTAGCAGGGAATTGGCTACAATGAATGGGAATGTGGATAAACATTATCCATCACTTTGTGCAAACATAAACAGTCTTATCACAGAGTTCTATAATATTTAACAAAATCCCAGCTCACCTCAAGGTAATACATTGAATATTGAAAAGAGGCACCACTAGACAGAATGGGGCTTCTTAATTCAAACCTGTAGTGCTAATTTGAACTATTACTGTGATTTTGAGTGGTCAATGTGGTAAACAAAAGTAAATGATTGTGATAAATGGTCAGGTTGGATTTTAGCAACACATGATTTCCTCTAAAAACTAAATCTTTTGCTGCTCTTCAGGGTTTTGATTAAACGTGACTGCCCTGTATGCATCCTAATGTGGTGAACAACCCCAAAGTGTCCGTGCTTGATTGCAAGATGTATTTTGATTGCCATTACTTTCAATCGTCTTTTACAACGGAAAGGTGAAGTTATATTTGTGACGCTTGGCAGTATTTTTGCACCTCAAATGGCAGCGGTACCATTTTGGAAGCAAAGGGTTTGAATCAGCACTGAGTGCCCAGGGAAACAAAACAAATGGTCCTAATTCTAACAAATTGTTGCAACGCCAGTGGGCTTCTTCCCAGTGGTTCTTTTATAAATTGGGACATAATGCGGCAGTAAGTCAAAGCATCCCTCATTTTTTTATGGGACAAACTCGATGATCTGTGTGCGGAGGGTGGGGTGGGGAGGCACACACACAAGTGCACTCTCCCAAGAGCATACAGACGCTACACCTGCAGAATTGTAGGCCTAGCTTGCTGGCGATAGCGGGAGGGGATATAAATGGCCCATAGCAGAACCATTCCCGGCGGGCAGATAGCTATAGTCAAGCAAGTTCAAGGTATAATCTCTGTTGGCCCATGAGGGGGACTAATGAGTGACTGGAAGAAGGGGGAGGAAGATGATTATACTTTACATACTAACCTTGGCAACTGGGCCTGTCCTTTAATGACGGCATAATTCAGCGTTCACCTTGGGAGACTGCCACGGTTTTTGGTTTATGAGGTCACCCGGGTAACCTCAATCATTCAAGTGCATGCTCTGTCTTTGCTTCAGTGACTTCCCTCAACACACACTCACACGCAGACACAAACTCACACTGCCCCTGCATCACAGATAGGCTGCCTACCGCCACCACCAGCGGCAGAGCAGGTCAGAGCACAATCTTCCCTCCCGTCCTTCTGCGTGCGAGATCCTTGTGCTGGGCTGACTCGTAGTTATGAGTAAATTGATAGATGTGCGTATAACTCAGGATTAATCTTCCGGTTTGTGTAACAAGGCAGAGTATTGACTTCAGTATATGGATTGGGTTTATAGCCCGTACAATAACACTGATCATTTAGTGTCATACAAATGCTACATGACATGTTGATCATTTCATTTATCATCCACTGACTCTGTGAGGTTTCCGAAAACACAAGATAAAGATCTACTTGTTTTGTTGTTGAAATAAAGTCTGGAGTGAATAGCAGTTGTAGATGCAAAAAGGACCTATAGTTGTGATTAAACACAGTCATTATAATCACTGGAGTTATTGCTAAGCACGCAGTCACTGTCACATCTGTGCACCTTTTCAGAAGTTATCTTTTTTACAGATGGAAGTCTTCCTGCGCTGTAGGTGGGAATAGAACACCCAGAAGACATAATTCCTCTTGATCAATACAGTGGTTATAGGTTAGCCGCAGCATAATGATGCAGTAAATCTACATATTTCAATATTTTGCTTTCGAAATGAGCTTTTAAATCTTTATTGTGTGCTTTGTTTATTCCCTGTGCTGCAGTGGTTTTTACTGCTGTTTTACTTACCTTTAGAGTTGCCATTGTCTGCTGTTAAATCTCTACCCCCAGCCATCACTAATTGATACTAGATCTTATTACATATTGATCAAAAACAGGCTGTGCCACGTCCGAGAATGACATCTAATTAGATGATGTATATTTCATATGGCCTTTTTGCAATACAATACAACACGCTGATGTATTAAAACATCCATTATTCATACAAAACGCCAATAAGTTTGACATATTTATTTTTCAGTCTGCTTTCGCAGCCAAGCTATTTCTGAAGATGCATGCATTTGACACTAATTTTGGGATCCATTGTGCGGGTGGGGCAAAGTGGCTCTCGTGTCTACATTATTAAAGGCCTCAGATGTGTTTTTCTTGTCTCCAGCTGATGGAAATATATTATCATGAAGCTGTGGAGAGCTGTAGCTGCACCGAAATGTATTAACAGCTCCTGACTTGCTCCGGTGCAAAGTACAGGATGAGTATGCTTGACTCTACAAATATTGCCTGTGCTCCTCGTGTATACAGGAGAAGAGGCAAAGCTCGTGTGTCTGTGTGGTGATAAGAGCATAGTTTATATTTCAAGTATGTGAAATCATCATTCTCACTTGTTATATTAACTCTGTTAAGAGCACAGAGCTTCGAATGAAGAGAGGATTAAAATACAAGGGAAAGGGAGGAAAACACATCCAAATGAGGGGATAAAATGAGGATTCAATATGTAACTATTAGCAAACAGGGCATTTTTCAAATAGTGAAAAAGTAGTAATGCAGTAGGCCAGTAGCATTAGTCGATAGTTTTTAGGCTGCATAAGGTATTTTTTTAAATGTAGAAAGTCACCCACTTTATCAGCCTCATCATAAAGTGAGGCTGCATTAGAGAAGACAATCCCATCTTCACTAACCGGAAAAACATTGATTCGGTTTGTTTGCTCAGATGAAACACTGGTTCTGTTTGGAATATTTCTTAGGAATCTGGATCTCTGTCCAGACAAAGAAAGACTCACCAGCAGGAGATCTTTCTTCTTCTTTTTTAGTCCGTTTCTATAAAGATAGCGAAATTCTTAAGATCTACTCTGTTGTTTACTTGCGCTTTTTGAAATTAAGCCATGGCTTTAACAGTTTTGTCTCACTGCAAGTAGGAGCCACATAGAAACACAGCATAGACTGTACTTTTACAATGGTAACGTGTGACCGTAAATCAAAACCAATGGGATGCATCACAGCAATCCATAAAAATTATTCCGGCAGTATTCTTGACAATGAACATACTGTCCAATGACAGTGAAATTTGGGAGAAATTACGACTGTTCTTTCCTTCAATCTCCTGCCTTCTCACTTACACTCAGTACTTAGTCTTGTCAGATTTAGCCATGCGGAGTCTCTTTAATGACAATTCTCAGCTCGTCTTTAGAATTTACCGAGAGCTTTGATGCGAGTTGCCAACTCCGATTGCATTCAAGCACCTGTCACGTTTCCACGTTTGGAAAAAAAGGGAAATGGGGCGATGTACAGAGAGAGAGAGAGAGACCAGCAGGTGTGTGCTGAGCCTAGCACTGTAGGCAATATACTGTATCCAGACACCAGCCAGAACACAGATACAAGCAGCCAATCGAAGGAGACGCCGTCGTTATTGGCGAGTGCTCCACTCTCAACCAGAAGTTCCACTTTTATTTGGCCAAGGTTTGGGCAAAAACGCTGGAATTGATCTGGAATTGATCAAAATGCCCGTACGGCTCTCTCATCTAAAGGGGATTTCATTGATCTGCCAAAGTCCCTCTCTATAATTGCTTCAGTGAAGTGTAGGAACAGCAGTTTCAGGTGGGTAGGTATCAGAGCAAAGAACACAGCTTGGACAATTTACAGATCCTTAAAGTAAAACAGACCACCTCATGCACCCACCGCAGCCCGGACCCCATCAGTGTAACTGAAAGAGAAAGAAAAAAAGTGATAATCACAGTCAGCAGCACCTGGATGTACAAAACTTCTACACTAAGTTTGGTTTTTAAGACCACCATAAAATTATGTATTCTGATGCAGCCGTAAAACACCTAAATCTTGTCGATCCATATCTCTACCTTGACGTATGCATGCAGGCTCACATCAGCCACCTGGTTTTATGTTACTAGACTGCCACCTAGTGAACGCTTGTGAACGGTCCCCATCTGCTCTCCTCATGAGAAGCGACTGACACTGGAGACAGACGCAGCTGCTTTGAGCAAAGTGTCTGAGCCTGTTTTGCAAAGAACTTTTTGATGCAAACATATTTAGGCTTTTACCAGGAGTAACGCAGAGAATCAATTGTAAGGTTGTGAAAATCACTAAGGCATCCACACAGTTTAATTTGTCTGTCAAAGAAGTGTTTTGACATAAAGTGGAATATTTGTCTGTCACTCTAAACTACTCAAAATACAAGTTACATTTGCAGGAATCTTCATTTCATAACAGGATGCTGTGTCAACGCTGCAGTCGACCCATCTGTCATCCTCGACGCGTTCTGCCCTCTTCACTCTTTCTCTCCATTCTTCCAAGGAAAAGGCAAAAGCACACTTTCCATTAGTCCAATCCACAGCGAGTGGAAGAGCTGTCTAATGTAAAAAGCAGAGGCAGTGGCTGTGGTTAAGCCTTCAGTGAAATTGAAATTACTCAGCATAGCTTTTATTAGGTACATAAAGTGAGTGGTGAGTTGGCTTCTTGGTGTGTCTGACAGAGGCTCATAATAATTGTCATAACACAAAAAGGAGGTATTCACTGGGCGTATAAAAGAAGGAAACCAACAGGGGATAATTTTGGAAAGGTCAGAGACCTTTTGTCTACAAACAATCGTTACTCGGCTGAGCCTTTTTGATCTTGTCTCAGAACAGAAAATACATATATACAGTTTGCACAAACTCAGATAGTTAGTCCCAAGTTTGTCTGTATTCGGAAAAGCCAGATAATCAAAACAGCGAAGGAAATATGGGCGAGACATTGTGAGGATTTTTGTTTCCAGCCTGTCTCTACCACTTGGCAGTCCAAACATAGATTTTTGTATTTTTTGTGGCCAAGTTTAACTTGACAAGAAATGAGGAAAAGGAAATAACAAGTAGGTGGCTTAGGTTTTGAGGAGGTTGGGTAGTTTTGTGTCTCTCTTTCATCGGCAGGAGCCATCAGATTTTTGACCTTTTTCTTATTTGTTTCACAGACCCTATATTATGTCTCCCAAATATGCAGATGGTGGCCCCTATCTTGTAGAACTGAGTAATGACTAGCCTGGGTAAGTATTGTTAAGGGACTGTTACAGCAGACCCAATGAATTGCACAGCGGGGGCTAATTGAGAGAGAGAGACTGAGGCATGATTGTTGCGTTCTCCCGAGATGGGTTTTGTCTGAGGCCAGGCGAAAAGGAATGTCGCCTCATCTCTGCTGTGATTACCACGTGCGTCAAAAGCAGATTACACTCATAAGCTATACTAGGTTACAGATATTATTTATTTAAAAGCAACATTGCCTGGCAACTGAATTACTCCCCTAAGATTAATCAGACTTCTTATTCATTCAGAATTGATCTCAGATTCTAAAATGGATCTTAATAATAGATGAGCCATAGAACAACAGAAAGAAAGGGAGAAAATAACCGTCATTCCGGTTCTGGCTTTTAATGTTGTGCTGCAGTGATGGGCTATTTTTGCAGGCTTGAATCAATTAACGCACTTTAAGCGATGAATTACTCGGCATTTTACTGTAAGCATATATTCTGGCAATCTATTGAACAATGGCATTTGTATAGACATAATTTAATGAACATCTGGTTTTTAGAGGATGCCTAATGATTTCACATTCATCTTCCTCTAAATGGCTAAAGTGCACGCAATTACATTTTTAATTAGCTGTGAATATGTTTCTGTCAATTGGAGTGATTCATCTCTTAAACATGGAATGTATCACGTGGTTTGAGAGAGGCGGCATTAGCTCGGTTTTTAGAACGAGGGCATGTTATCAGGGTTAAAAGTTCTGACATTAAAATGTAGGTCCCTCTGAAAATCTAAATCTTTAATAATTCTCGATATTGCTTTGTTCTCTGCTCTTCGAGCGGTGACAACTGAATTATCTTCAAGCGATATTCATTCTCTCCCCAATTCAAAAACATTAAAAAAATTCAATGTCAGGACCACAGAGATATTTAATCACTGGGCTTCCTCAGCTCAGCCGCTAAACCCCGCTGTCTGCCTCTCAAAGCGAATCAAGAAAATCTGCCGGTCCCTGAAGAATACTGTTTGGCACTTCCCACTCGGCGAGACCTTTTTGGACTCCTCGATGTGGTGCTGACGGTCATTTCTTCTGGCCCCGATCACTAATTCCTCATTAGAAATGATGAGCTCCTTCATCACCTCTCTTTGGAAAAGGTTAGGCCTGGGCCCAGAGGAGAGTGAGGGAGTCCTTCAGCGCGGACCGAGCGGAAAGCTTCACAGGCCTGCCGGTATTGATTCGGGGGCTTCAGGTTGCCTCTCCACCAATGTAAGGGTCTGCACTGCAGCATACTAAGCTGATGTGTAATCAATGACTCATACCACAGCCGGCCTCTGTGCACGGACCCGTCAAATTATACAGTAGCCATCCAATATCTGACATAGTGTGTTTTTAAAACTGCCTTCCGGGAAGAATGACACACACGGCGCACACAGCCAAACGCACACAGGTAAACACACTTTGGACGCAAGACAAGCTGAACGGTGAACAAGGATGTGGATAGATGTGCAAAGCCTTGCAAAACCACCCTCTGTCCGGCGCACGCTCTTCAGACACGCACAGATCCTTCAGGGCTACTTAGATTGTTCTCCCTCTGTCCGGATGCAATGTTTATCGTCTCAAATACTCGGTGGGGGAAAAAAATATATACAAGTTATCGAAACCGATCCTTCCTAGAAACGGTTGCCAGCTGTGAGACGTGGCCTATCCGTGCACTTGGCCCGGGCAGACGTCTCCACCTCCTCCTCCTCTTCGTGGAGCTTGATGATATGCACAAGCACACTCCGGGGCCAGTTTCCCAGAGCATTTAATCCACAGAGATATGATACTATGCTGGGTCTTGTGTCATCCATCACAATCTCTCCCCCCTTTCTTTTCTTTCTCTCTCCCTCTGTACCATTACGCCATGCTCACATTGTTTGATTAGGTGCTCTGTTATCTGTCTGCTTACGTCTGTCTGTCAGATCTGTCTACTCTAATTGATGGAGCCATACCGTGCTTTTTCAATCCTAAATTAGAGACTTTGTCAAAAAAAACAAAAAAGTGTTATTGTTGCTTGTCTTTGTTGCTAAGTGCTTGTTGCTGTCGTGTTGCTGAACTAAGCTCCCTGGAGATCTCTCCTCAATCAAACAGTGTGTTTAGTTCTCTTCTTTGCCCCTTTGATTCGGGATTTATAAAGTTTGAGTGTCTGTATGTGGCTCTTCTTCTCTTTGTCTGCTCCACATAAGTGGGCATCGCCGCTCATTATAGCCGCTCTGTGGTTCTTGTGCTCGGTTTTTCTCGTCTCTTCCAAAAAAATGTTGCTGTTGGTGGAAAGCAAAGGATAATTTTCCGTGCACTAGATATTTTTTTTAAAGTGGTGTTTAAAGTAGAATATGTTATAGCTCTCATGCTATCAAATATTATGTATCAAAATGACATTTGATTCAAGGACATGTCATAGATTTATACTGTTAGCTGATGAAAAAGCTTTGTGCTATTCCTC
This sequence comes from Hippoglossus stenolepis, assembly GCF_022539355.2. Classification (NCBI taxonomy): domain Eukaryota; kingdom Metazoa; phylum Chordata; class Actinopteri; order Pleuronectiformes; family Pleuronectidae; genus Hippoglossus; species Hippoglossus stenolepis. Next base: position 14,543,788 of record NC_061489.1, read on the forward strand.
CCGTAAAAGTGTTTTTACAGCAAAATATGTTTTCAATATAAATTCTCCGGATCAATGTTGTTAAGTCAACACAAGGCCATCAATACAATCCTTTATCCATTACATGGTCCATTACAATGTCCCCATGGCTTTCAGACGAGCCATTAGGTAACTAAATCTTGCAAAGGAAACACAATCGTTCACCGGGCGGTCAGATAGGAGCCTTCATCATGATGCCTTGCTTCCACCTTCCTCTGGGTTTTTACTGCGCAGTACGGAAGACAAATGGTTCGCCATTAGTACTGTATTAATTACATGTAGAGAATCACTCTGTTCATCAATCATACCATTTTCCCCTCCACCTGTCACATGTAATTTGGTGACACAATGAGGGAAACCCGTTCTGTTCTGATCTCAGCCTGCGTCGTGAAACACTGGATGCAGCTGCCTCTTGTTTCGTCTGCAGATGCACGGCGTCGCGCCACCCTGCTGAGCAAAGGTTCCCAAAAACACTTCAAATAGAACAGACGCAAATTATCACGTCAAGGTGGATTAATTGCAGAGATCTGTGAAAGACTAATGATTACCAGTGTCCAAATGCATAGGTGCACAGATATTACAGCTTTCTGGTGGGTATCATATACCTTCATCTGCTCTTCTCTGCAAGAATGAATGTCAGAATAGCAATGCATCAGAACCCCCAAAATGATTTGAAAGTGTTTTATTTATTCTACTCGACCTTGTTTCTGGAGCGTATAGTACTTTCTGATGTAATGCATCACCACTGGGTACATACAGTATAGAGTTTCCTGCAAAGATAATGGTTATAGATATGCGTACGAGTGTAATATAAGCAGATAAAAACTACATAATTACATGCTAGGTAGTTTTACACTCCAAGGATATTATAAACTAGTGTGTTCATCAGGTAGGATGAATTGATTGCGTAACAGACCTCTGACAGAGCCCACCGGCAATTAACAAAATCTTCAGACCCAGTTTAACAGCTTTTCAAAATAAGAGAACTTACTGAAGAGGAAGTGATTCTATGATTGTTGTTGCCATGATATAGATCAGCACCCGTGACTCATGTCTGTCAGTCCAATACGGTGAAATAAAAATAATAAAATCGTCAAAATGATCTGGCAGGATAGATATTATCGGCAGCGGGCCGCCAGCTGCTGACCGCTGCTGTGGTTTATCCTGTTTTTTTTGGTTTGTAGACTGACCGTGAGCACACTGCCCCGCCCCCACTGACCCCTGTTTATTTAATTTCTTTTAATATTGTAACTATATTGCATGTCCAAATTGCACCAAACTCAGCACTGCACTTTCTCAACTTAGTTACAATAGAAATGCCACGTCTGATGCAGATAAAATGAAGTGAGATATGCATTCCACATACAGATGTTTGTGGAATTAGTAGGTTGATATCCCTTTCCCTTGATGTTTTATATAACAATGACATTATTATTATCTTTATGAAAAGGACAAGATGGAGATGAAGATACAATAAAATCTAATTATAATATATTCCTATAATCCCATTAAAAACATTTGTCTCTAATTTGCTGAATTTATGTCACATTTTGACCTTTTAGCTTTTCAAACCAGATAATTAATTGTTGTTCTATTTCTATTCAGAACAACAACAATTGCATAATTTCTATAAATAAGGTCACATTTAGTCTCGTTGCATGAAGAGCGTCGCTGTGTAGTAAGCAGAATACTGGAAAGCCTTTGTTGGGGTATGAATAACTGAGGTAGGCCCTGAGGCACGCGTATGACAACAGAGGTAAGAACAAACATTTCTACCTCCTCTGAGCCTCTGCACTGCATCCTTGGCCAGTTTAGTGCGTGCAGGCCCCCCTGTGAATAAAGCATGTGATACCATTGACACAGATTATGGATTTTACCTGCTTAAAAATATGCTATGTGGGAGTGTGGAAATGTCAGGGAAGGCACCCAGACTCCGAGATTTACTGGGAATTTATAGATCACCAAACGCTGCTCTCTAAGGAGGAAGAGAGGGAAGGTCCATGCAAGCGGCTCGTCAGAATGCAGCCCACTGTTTCCCATTTCACCCCGAGCAAGAACTGATATCTGGCAAATTTGCATATACATGTATTTGCACAGATCCAATCAAACGTCAAGGTGCCGACACAATTCCAGAATTCAAAGCGGAATACAAACCAGTGTTTCAGCTGTAACTAATGCCCACAGCCCAAGGAAGTGGAGGGGAGGGTGCTTTATCTTTGAAAGAGATAACATTTAAACCGCAGAGGAGTTTAAAGCAGACAGCATATAGCAGCACGGGTCAGGTCACTTGTTCCTGTTAGAGCTAGAATGCGTCAAGCAAGTAGAATTGATTAAGGGTGGACAGGCTGGCCTGTCATGCACCATTCAGTTCAATGGGGTATATGCTAGCATAGCATATTTATTTCAGAAACTACCTGTACAGTATTTGGCTGATAAACAGGATCTTACACATTTTCATGGTTGACGTGTGACCAATTTCGGATCAAATCAAGGTTACTCGGTAAAGCTTGTGCTCTTATTAAGATAAGAAGTTATTCTAATATCAACACTTGTATCTGTGAATCTTTACGCTGAAGATATTTAATGCTTTTTCTCACAAAGTTGTTTCTTTCTGGGATTTTGTGGGAGTGCGTCAGCTGCCAGAAACCACAAACCGTAAAACTAAAATCCATCACTGTTTAAAACCATATAAAATCAAAGTGTAATGAGTGTTTTTCTCCTTCTCCAAAATACATTTAATGCAAGTGGAGAAACGTGGCGAAGGAATGTAAATGGAAGAGGGGTGAGTGAAAGAATATATTAAACCCGGAATGGAGAGAGAGTGTGGGGGGGGGGAATATTTCTCATTCGCAGCCTTCAGAATGTGTTATTAGGGAATGATTTCAACAGGCTCTTAGTAGGTCTCATTAGATGGTGTATCAAACCAGAACAAAACTCACTTCTCCTAACTATGTGGAGGAAGTGGATTGGAAAATTAAATGGGGAGAGGAGAGTGAGGGAGCAGTCTCTGCCACGCTCTTGTCACCATGGCCCTGCTCCCACTAACAAGTCCACTCAGTCGACGCGCGCTGAAAGTCATTCACATGGTCTTTAATTTCACTTCATTGATTGGAATTTAAAGCCCCAGAATATAGCAAGGGAGACATTAAGATTATCTAGTCCCTAAACCGTGCGCTGAACATTTGTTTTTAAATTGTGGTACAGTATATGGCTGAAACCTCATTTCTTATCTTTTTTTTTTTTTTAGTTTGCAAACCCCCAGAAAACTTCAGAAACTTTACAAACTGATCTCACGCTCGCTGCTGGGCACTATTTGAGTGCCTGCCGTTTCTAAAGCAGTGAATATTTATATACTGCACGCTGCAGATCAATAAAAGTAACATTTCATTAATCTTGACATGCTGTTCGTGCTTGATGCCAGATGCTGGGGACACAAGCTGTCGAAACAATAGACATGCTCCTCAGTGCTTACTATCGCCTTCCCCGTTTTTTCTTTGTTTGCACTTCCAAAGACAGCATTACATCTGTCAGCACCATATGATTTACATAAACATCAAACTTTTCTTCTGAGAATCTGTCAGAGAAACTCTTGAGACTTGCAAAATATTAGCATTTCAAGGTTGCATTTACACTATGTTCAGAGCTGTTTTGCATATACTATTTTTGTGCACGTTTAATTTACAGTTATATTGTTTGGTCATGTCTCTGACCAAAGCCAAAATGTTGAGGCTACCGACAGGGAATAACTCTGTCATTACATAGCAATGACGTCAGTTGAGCGTGCGAAACAAACAAACGCCGCCTTAAATACGGCGGTCCATAAGTTCGCGTTTTGTGAGGTAAGACACAAGAAAAACATTCTGAATGGTGCGGCGTCGAGCCGGTGATAAGAAAATCAATCGAGAAAAGAAATATAAACAGTATTCCAATTCACTTCACTCAGCAACTGCGCGCAATCACGTCTTGAAATGGAAATTACACCTTGGACAAGTGCAGGGCTATTTTATGGATTACTTCTGCCACTGATTGTATATCACTCATGTAGTCTGGCATCCTCTGCATGATGGAGTGGCTGTTAATGAAAGCCGTATGGAAATTTCCCGGTGTTTGTCTGCAATATGTATTTTTGAGTGTGGGCTTGTGTTGTTTTTTTGTGTACGTGTGTAAGTGCATGTGTTGTGTGGACCCAGAGTGTCACCTCGGGAAAAGAAAAGTGGCACCCTTGATCCCATTTGCATGATTAGCTGTTATTGCTAACAGGCAAGACATTTGTACAGACAGAAGCAAGTGACCAGCCGGATGAGTTTTTGGAACACCTAAGGAAAACTATCTGACGGACTACACTTCTACTCCTGTAAACTAGTATTTACTAAAGCTTAGTTATTGATTGCTTGTTTAGTTTTTTATAATCAGGATCCACTTTTTATATTTCTCAATCTTTCTTCCATTTACGTGCCATGCACGTAAACAGCCTTAAATCTTCAACTTCTCTTCCTTGACCTCTTTTCACCTGTGTCAACTAAAATAAAGTTGTACAACACAAAGATTGTATTGAGTATCCCATGAGTAATGGTGACCTGAGCACACCTCCTCCTGAACCTAAAATATGTGCTGCCCTTAACTTATATCTTAAACATCATACTTCAGGAACAGTATACATCAATATTGCCCTTATATTTGGTATTTTACTTTGCTGGAGCGCCAGGATCGATACTCTATGAATTTTTAAGTGCATCTTAGCTTTGGGTATAGGCTGAAACCCGTGGCACTGACAATCTCATTTGTGCCGTCGGTCCTCTTCAAAGCTCGGAACTAGTTTGAAGTGCCAAACTTGTCTTGACACGATGCAGGTAGATGATTGCCAGTGTGTCCAGTAATATGAGAATCATAATGTGAAACACCAGTAGTTGAAGGTATTTGAGATATGATATTTGTATTTTTAAATGGAGCAGCTTTCTCCTGATGTAGTGGCCGTTTACTATGATCTCTCCAGCTCTTATACTGAAGATGCTCCTGAGTATCTCATTTCGACTTGTCTAGTTTGTTTCGAAATTTTTTAAAAGGTAAAATAAAAGATACAAAATAGATATCAGCAACATAAATCAACATAGATTAATAGCAAGAAGAAGCAACATGCAAGTTCTACCCCTATTATATACTTTATCTAACAAATTAGAAAAATAACACCACTGTCCCCCTAGTGTTCCAAAGTTGACCTTATTGTGAAAACCCAATGTCATCACATTTAAAGCAGGAAAACTTCTACTGGTATACAACCATCGTCACTGCAGGTGATCCAGAGCAACATTACATTTCAGCACCGGCGATTATTGATATCCTTTATATATCACAAGGTCAGAAACTCCGCTGACTGTCTGTATTCTAAAATATTAAAACAAATATTTATACATAACTTAGCGTAGTCCAATTTTCAAACATATTATTAGCCCATACGTAACATGTCATAAATGTCAACGTTCTTAAGTGGCTCTTACACCTGACTTCAATGAATGTGTGTTGACATTCTGCATACATTATATATACAGGTATATAGGGTCCATGCTCTGTTCAGACTAATGGTGATGGATCTGTAAAACAGGCCGATAGCTTCCCTAACAACAAAAAGAGTGGAGAAGAGGGTTTGATTCAGTTTTCCATTGTAAGTTAGTAGTGAACAGAAATGAATAGTAGGTTGAAGCTTTGCAAAAAAAATCTGAATTAGGAGGTATTTCAAAACCAAACTTGAGGCTAACTCTTCCGAGGCTGACCACTGAACACGTGCCCTAAGTAAAGTTTAGGTGGTGCAGCAGTTCACAGACAGCAACCCGCGTGATTCTGAGGTTTTTCCGACTAACACAAACTTACAGAGACTTTATAATTGGCTGCTCTGCATTTTCTGGATGTGTTTGACTTTTTTCTATTTTGAGCTGACATCCCCCGCTGGTTTTTTTAAAGAAAGTTTTTTTAGATGCTGAACATGAGCGGAGAGCAATGCTCTCAGCTCGAAAACCGTGCATTGGCTGCACTGGAAGTGTTCGTCTAAGCAGTATGACCTTTGATAACTGGAACTCACTCCTCTCAACTGACTTGCAGTAATTTACTGCTGCTGCTGAATGAACCTTCAGTTCTGAAAAACTCAACAAGGAATGAGTCTTTAGATCAGTGTAATCCTTCTGTAAATCATTCAGTGTTTGTATAATCTGCGAGTGTTTAAGGTAGACTTTATTCCAAACCAGTGTCAAACAAAATGAAATTCAACATTACACAGTTATAAAAAAACACTCATCCGTGGACAATGTAAAAAAATATTCAATTACAAATATACTAAATGTTGAGTCTAGATTCGGGTTCATCTCAAGAAATACTATGTGCATGTACAGCAAGACATGGTTAATTTAATTACTTCATTTGAAAATATAATTCCGTTGTTGCGACTTTTCATGGAAAAGCCCTCAAGGTATCTCCAGGCATTGCCAGGTGAACCTGTCCATTTTTTGAAATTAAGGCCAAGGGCCTTTTGCCCCTGATTTTAAAAGCTATGGGGAAGGACACTGAGATGACTGATTTACATATTTGGGATGTTGTTCCCGAGTCAAGAATTAAGCTGCAGAACAGCATGGTTCTGAATATAAATACTTTTACCTTGATATGGATTTTGGTGGCATTTAAAAGGAATATCAACACAGTGAAACTGGTTTGTGGTGTTGAGCTACGCTCAGAGCAGCTGGGTGAGGGAATTTGAAAAAGTCCCACTTACCAAAAGCGAGTCAGTGTCAGCTGTCATAATATGTATAAATAACTCTAATATGTATTGGTAACTTGAACATCAGTACCTGACCATGAACTACCTTAAATTACAAACCACCTCCATGTCACACTTATCAACATGGAGAAGGTTGAGGTTTATGATCTATACTGCAGTCAACCACCAGGGGTGATCTAGACACTTTGGCTTCACCTATGGAGAGCAGTTCTGTCGTCGTCTCTATATCCAGTGTGTGATCAGCTCGGAGAATGATAAAGCCTGACACAGGGAATCAATCTGACATTTTAGGGTCATCGACCCGGTGGACACATGAACTCAGAGCTTCGAGAAACAATATGCATATGTTGTTGTTAATTTACAACGAAACCACAAGTCCTTTGCTTTACTAAAGATAATATAAAACTTTATTGATCCCACACAGGAAACTCACTAGTTACAGCAGCAGACAAGTCAGAATGACAAGAGAAATAAAAAAGGCAATGGAATAAATAAATACAATTTTGATAAAAAACTGAATATGTACATAATATACACCTTTCTCTTCAGAATTATTTTTTGCAAAGAAATGTACTAGGGTAAAGTGCAGCTGCACAGGATGATTGCAGAATTAAAACTGTATGTGTGCATTAGAATAAGGAAATATTGAGCTGCACGTATATATGCAGATTAGACAATATAAGTATAAGAATACTATTGATGTGGCATAAATTCAGTATATTTAACTAAAAACACAACATATTTTATATAATAGATTCACAATACCACACAATATTGTGTTAATATAGAAAGGTATGCAGGCTTAAGGGTATGAAATCACAAGAAGAGGTATACATGTAGAATAATATAAACTAATGTGGTTTAATTGGTATACATTATACGGGTAATGTGCAGAGGATAGTAACGTGCAAAATGATAAATAAAATGAAGGTTGAAGATAAAGTATGAAGATAAAGAACGAATAAATATTGTAAGATATCTCCTTTACAAATCTGTGTTATCGTTTGTTAATGAATGATCTGAGTGATTAACCATTACAAGACAATAAGTATTGTTAACTTGTCTTTCTTATATGATAATTTGATGCAGTATAAAGACTTCTGGCCCAGAGAAAAATTTGTATTTTAAAATTTGTATTGTATTACATGAAAAGTAGTAATGGCCGTGACTGAACTCAACTCCCAGTCATGGTCAGAGAATCCTATCTTCCATCTGAAGTGCAGTGTTGTGATGAACTGGGTTGTTATGGCGCAGTCAAAAATAGGAACCACCCCTGACAATTTGATGCAGTCTGAATTTCCTGTGACACATGATATCCAGCCCTTATCATCAGCTCAACCTTTCGTAAGTTTCCTTGGCGGGGAAAGGTAATACATGTTGGAATGGGTTGGACTATAATCCCTGTGGATACAGTGAATCTACATTGGCAAAAGGACAATAGTAATGATATTCACCTATAATCTCCCTTGACGGATTCAGGACATGCTTTTCATTAACACAAAAGTGGATAAGAGAGCAATAAGCACTGTTTCAGAGTTTACCTAAATCCTTTAAAGCTAACGGAGATCCACCTTCTGGTGTCATCTGTCTCTGTCTGCTCGGGCTTAAGCCAATGCAGGTACCATATTTACAGAGCTCTTTGACACACTTTTTTGCAGCCATATTTCTCAAGGTGTGACGACACACAATAGCAGATGTAAAAGTTTATTTCACGGCTTTCGGTGCAAACTTGCACTACATCCAGAGTCGTAAAAAAAAAACAGGGAAGATTTGTAAAATGCTGTGCCGTACTCGTGACTGTCAGTGTGAGTGAAAGATGTTAAATCTTTACTATTAAATGTTGTGAAATGCATAACAGCTCGTGCAGCTGGGGTGCTTAATGCCTGATTATAATAAACATATTGGGATAAAAACAATCATGAGGTGATGATCTAATCAGATTATGCTCTATTACGGTTTAATTAAAATACACAGGTTCCAGCCTGTAAAGCATATCTACTCTGTCAACGGTATTCTTTATTGTCTGGGAAAGCACCAGATTGTGCTGTCAGTCATTTTAGTTAGGTGTTTTTTTTGTTTTTTTCAAATGCTGGTTATCTCGTTCCATTTGAAATGTTCTTGATGTTTCGAGGAACGTTAATTCGAGGGATTCTCGAAAACGACCTTTCTCTTTTTAAACGTGAAGTAAAAAGGTGTCATTGTGGAGTTTCCATCCGGATTGCAAAGGTGGTAAGAAGAGGTAGGATAGCACTTATTTTTCTTGTTAATTACCTTCATCTGAGGAATTACCCAGCACTAATATAATGGCTCGATTCATCTCCCACACCATCTGGTGCGAGAGCGGTGCACCTCTGGAGCTGATTGCTTTCCCCCGGTGCTGTGTCGGGGTAATAGGCTGTTCAAAGGCTGCTCTGGGCTCGGACAGCTGAGCAGAGGTGGGGCAGGAGCAGCTGGCCTTGGCGCCATCACCTGCTGCCTGTCAGAAGGCTCTCAGATATGGTCCATCCATGCCCTAAGTGCATGAATGTATGTGTGTGCATGTGTGTGCAACATACTTAAGAGTCAACATCAAGCAGAGACCGAATTCCTTCTTCTACCTTAAGAAAACTGGAGAGAGAAGGAGAGAGAGAGAGAACATCATTAGGTGCCTCGTGAACATCTGGGAGAGGTGCAACAGGTGACTAAGAAATAAGCAGTGGTGCCTGGAGATGAAACCAGCACGTCACTAAGTTTGCATTTCTGCACCTCGTGTCAAATGACACAGCCAAGAACACATATAATTTGCTGTATATAAATTGCTTTTTTTGGTAAACCGTTCACCAGCCTGACTCTGGGTAATACATTCTAACGCTTGAGCTATATCTCTACATCCGCACATTTTTTTCTAATCATGTCACTGTCACTTCTGGTTCAAATACTATATTTGTTGCGGTGACAGGGCTTCATTTGACAGTTTGACGACATCTGGTTTCCTCCGACTCCTCCGAGCACGTCCCACAGTGCATTGCACATAGCGTCTCTGCTTGGCTGACATCTGTTGACTGCGACCTCCTTTCGGTCAACAAACCTGTGGTGTAAATTTGCCGGAGCTTAGAGGAGGATGAAGAGGATCATGTTCAGTAAATAAAAGCTGGCCGTGTTTCTGGAGTTAAAACTGTACAAATCAATATTTGAAAATCAACAATGAAAAGATTGCTGCATGTATGACATTGCTCTATGAGGTAAAAGGTGTCACTTGTGTCTGTGACAAACCCGCGGAGAATTATCACCCGACCTGCAGTTTCTCTCAGCTCCGCAAAGCATCTTTGGCATCTCTCAGCTCAGTAGTTTGGTTTTACGGACGAAGACACACACAGCAATCGTATTTCCAGCAGCACATTTTCAGAGTTAAAAACACTGATAAACCCACAGCACGCTACCTGCCCTGCAGCAAACAGCAGACAGACAAAGATGGCAGCTAGCCAGTGAACACAGTGGGGCATTCAAGAACTAAAAAGCCAAACGTATCCCTCAGGACTTGGTAGAGACCAAAACAGAGAGAAAAACAGAGTGAATATTAGACTTACATTACTCAGGTCATCTGAAACGTTGCCATGTGTCTGCTGGAAGTATAAATCAGCATTTGATAGCCGACACATTTGACATTAACTTTATAAATGGCAAAAAAAAAAAATGAATATGCTCAAAATTCTATTTCTTGCTGTGAGTCACAACCCTGTTGAAACAATAATGGGTGATTACAGCTAAGGGCACTGATCTGTGATCGTCTTACAAACAAATACTTGCAATAAACATGCAGAGAAAACACGTAATATTAATGAGGACAAATTAACTGAGCAATGTTAACCACAGGAGATCTGCGCATCCGTGAAGTGGGGGTAGGGGTTATAGAGGATATCTTATCTAACAGTTGAGCAGCTTTATGGCTCCTAATAGGCACCCTGTCAGATTGAATTGTAAATATGGAGCACCGTTGTACATTCAGAGGTGTGTACATCCTCTGCTTCATTTACCAGATGCTAAGTCATGACCAACCTGTTTATTACACCGTGCAATCCTCAATTAAAATGAAGCAAGACTCCGAAGGAAAAAGCCATTTACCGTAGGCCAAGCTGCACTTACACACCAGACACAAATTTCACTGTTACTTGAAAACTTCCCATGCATGCAGCACATTATCATTTGATTTCCATCCAGAGTTCTCAATTAAAATTATACAGAGGTTGCATTTCATTACCTGAGCTCGGGGCAATTTACAGGCCATTAAGCTCCTACCTGTTTCAGTGGAGATGTTTTCGAGGTGAACATCTGGGGTTGAGGAGGCAGAGCATGAAATGAAATGCCCCTGGTCCTCTGCCCTGCCTTTTGTCCACCAAGGGCCAAAGGTATTTGAACGCCATGCATAGTAAAGAGTGCATTTCTACAGGCTGCTACAAATTGGTCTGGGATCTGAATAGAAATTGAAAATTGACCATGAATGTTAAAGTTTCTCGTATGAGCATCAAAGAGGTGGCAGGAAAGAGGAGAGGATGGAGGAATTATACTGGATTTGGTGTCAATATTATGAATATTATTGTTATTATGAGGAGGAGCCAGAACTTGGCACTGAAACACCACAGACATGTCACCGGTGAACACTTTTCATTGTCGTCTGGAACCTGAGGACCTGTAAAATGCAAAGTGTTCCTTCCTGAATTGCCCCTAAAGGGATCAAGATTCTCTATAAAACTGTAATTGATTTCTGTGCCATCCAATAATAAAGACTTACCATGAAGAAACTACTCTTAAGAGACCTTTTAAGAATCCAGCCTCATTAGACCTTAGATCTAGTGCTTTTCTCCCACGATCTAAATCATGATTTAAAATACAAACTGAAATTATGTTGCCGGATGATATAATGTAATTTGATTGGTAATGTAATGAAAAAAAAAAGAAACTGGAGCTTAAGACGATTAGTCTCTGGAATTATCTGATCAAAATCTAATATGTATTCCTCGTGCATATATAACTCAGTGTGAGATGACACTGAAATATGCCCACAGACTCTTGCTGGAGATAAAAAATTATAATAATAATCACATTAGATTTGTATTTCTAGCGATTTAAAAGTGTGTATAAACTTCTTGGAGCAAAATGTTATTTTATTCCCTCACCACTGCATGTTTATTACCCTGATGTGAATGTTTGGCCTCAGTTTTATGTCTAAAAATATTTTTGAAGTCATGAGCGATGTCAGAGTTATTAGTGACTCATCATGTTATATAGCTGACTGTTATTCAAAGCCGTATCCATGTATTGTCACCTCTAAAAAATCCGAATCACTTGTACTGAATGTTGATAACAATCATGGAAGATCTATAACTGTATTAGAACAATTGAGCATTATTCTTAATACTCCACTGCATCTGTTTTGGCATTTCTCATTACATGTGACAGCACACTGGTTGACTGGTTTCCTTTATGTGAGAAGCAATGTCTATGCAAAGAGCTGTTTTATAGTGTTACTGTGCTTGCACAACCCTTTAATCTTCCCTACTTGAAAGAAGTGAACAGAGTAAAAAGCCAGTCTAATATTTTTCAGAAAAAAAATTCCTGAAAAAGAAATGCTCAAAACCCAAAGCAAACCCACAGTTAGTGCAGGGCAGCTTTGGTGTGTCTCTTTTCACACTGTTGTGAATAATAACATTTCTTTGTTGGGGATTATAGGTCCTTGCTACAGGGTGTTCCAAATAATTTTGCCTGTGACAGCCTGAAATGGCTTTCAGTTTGTCAAATAAGTGCAGAGTTGCTGTCTAAGTCATGCAGTGAACATTCGAAGATCACTGTCCTCAACACTGCGAGGCGTCTGCGTTAAGAGCCCCAGCACAAACTGGCTTTTCATTTCTGTTATCATACGCCAACAGTATGGGGATCTCACTGGAGATTTGTGCGGGACAAGTTGTATTCTAGATGATATGCAGTAATCAGGCCCTTTGAGTCTCCTTCTGTCTCTTTCTCTGTCTCTCTCCATCTCACCCTCCCCTCCTTCTCTCACTCCCTCTCTTTTTCTCTCCAGTCTGTCTCTCTCTCTCTCTCTCTCCCCCTCTTTCCCCTGCCCTCACTGAAGCTGGTGAGCACTCAAGTTTTGCAGTGTTTTAGCATTACATCATTCCACATGGCACACTATTAAGCTTTTGGGAACTGGGAAGACAGCCCAGGCTTTCAGATTTGTCTTAGCATTGAGCTCCATTGTTGCACTGAACAGATGAATCACATGTTGACCAATCCAGCACTAAGCTAGGGGAAATAATTAATGCAGTCCTCTTTTTTTCCTTTCTCTAAAAAGGGGTGACACTGCGACTATAGTTATAAGATTCCGTGCCGTTTGTGTCGACACTGGTTCGTCATATGTTGGTCCTGCAGTGGGCATGGCCTCCACCCATCTATCCCTCCATCTGCCCATATGATATTCCATCCAGGTACGATGTCATGGCGACGCTTAGTTATGCAGTGGAATTTATTGTCTGCACTGCGGCAGATTACCATTGCTTAACATGCCACACAGGAGACTTAAAGAGGCAGCACCTTTTGCAGTGTTGCATCCTGCTGGCAGCTATGTTGGAAAGCCTGAGGCATGCTGGGAAGCCTGGTCTTTATGCATGGTTTCCTGTGCTGTGAAGGACAGAAGGCATGCGGTATCAGCGCTGGAGAGGAGAAAGAGGGAGACAGGTGGCCGTCACTATTTACCCTGGCATTTGATTTTTGCTTTTACTCCTTATTTGATTTTCTTCAAATAAGACTGTATGTGGTGCCATATTTCCTTCTGTGGCATATGGAGCTTACTTTTCCATTTAGTTTAAATTTGCCATATGCTTTGGCCATTGAGAAAACTCATTAAACGCCAGCTCACATGCACTAACTTCTACAGAAATGTTTCTTTCATTCACTGGCTTAAATGTGATGCGATAGAGGACACAGGTTCAATATCTTCTGTTTTTAGTCACCCAGTCATCAGAACTGGTAACTTGGTATATTTTTAGTATTCCTTCCAGCTCCATTCTATAACAAAATACAGATTCAACCTAAATAATTGAACACCTCTGCACGTCAAACTGGGGTATCAGACATGAGCCGCAGGATGAATTTGAAGGGAAAGTATTTTACCAAGCTAAAGGCTATGTAACAAAAGACTTAGACTTCTCGGAGTACAAGGGATTTTCCTGCAAGAAATGTGTAGTAAGATGTGAATTAATCTTTTGAAGTTGTTATCTGCATGAACACACTATCAGATTCAGACGGCAGGCTATAGGCGGATAAGAATGGTTCAGCTTTTGTCCACCGTGGGCAATCCTCCTGGCAATATGGCTTCTGTGTGGGTTTTGCCTGTGTGATGCTGATTGCCTGGGGTTAAGCAAGAAACAAAATGTTCTAAAAATTGATTAAATCAACCCCGGTGTGTCTGTGCTCAGATCCCATCTGTAGGTAGTTATAGACTGTGGCCTACAGCTGAAACACAGCAGAAGTGTTCAGATTTACAACATCACCTCACTGTACTCGCACATTATCCTCATTACTTCAGAAATTTCATTTTCTTGTCACATTTACATAACTGTCACTTCATCCCTGTGCGTGCAGTGCTACATCTCATATTGATTAATTAAAGTCGTTTTGACCTAAGCCATCTTTCTCCATGGGATTTTGAATTAGGAATGAATTAATAATATGTTATAAATAGATACATAGGAAAGTGATTTAAATATGTTTTAACATACATTAACTGACTTTCTGTTGCATGTGTCAGAGAGGACATTCCTGAGAAATCCCTTGGTGCACAGGATATATTTTTCTTTCATAGTGAGAACTGAAAAAAGAGGAGATATGCTAGTGCAAAAGCACTTTATCGCTAATGCGGCTGCAAAGCAAGACGGAAGCACCAGCTTTTACACCAATTACAATACCCATCATCAAAAGCAGAGTCTCTGGGGCTGTGTTGTAGAAATACACAGTAAGTTGGTACCAAACAGTTTTACATTTTATGAGTATTTGCGAGTTAACTTTAACCAACAGTAATTCCTCCCTTGTATCAAAGATGTGTTTGGTCAGTAACTCAGGTAAATTTACTTATCTGGTGTTATAGTTTTGCCCTGAAAATAATCCAGTCACACTGAGATAACGCAGCACAGCAGATGACTTTAGGTAACAAAACATTGCTTTTTTGCATTGACCAACATTATTTGTCAGATATAAGTATCAAAATAAATAAATATATATATTTTTTTTTATTTTTTTATTTTTTAACAACTGTGGCTATTAGAAAACTGCGATTTATTTAATTCAAGGAAAAATATGAAACTAGAAAATAGTTTAACAAGCAACCAGCCTATAGTTGAAAGGCGTGCTGACCATCAACAGATAGCTTAAGAACATTTTAGAAATCCCATCCTCAAGCTGCAGGGTCTAAACACCATTCAGCTATGGCTAAAACCCAGGTGGCTCATAAATGTAGGAATAGCAGCAGCTAGTTATCAACTAATGCTACCACCCCAGCTGAGCAGACGCAACGTGCCGCCTCAGATAAAAGCAATTAAATCGCTTCTCTTTCTGTTGAGCTGAGCTTCCTGCCCACGACTACTGCACCAAAACCACATAACATTTTCTCGACAAAAGTACAAAAAAACATATATTCAACAATTACCATATTTTTACACTTTTCAGTTTGAATGTCCACACAATTCTAAAAAAACTACCCTCATGTTAGGCCTTTACAGCATCTACTGGATTTAGTTCATTTTTTCATTCATTTCATTTTTTCAAAACATCCCTCATAGGCCACTATAATTTTTTAATCTAGATTACATTATATGGTGTACTTGTATCTCTGTCCTTATTTGTTTGTAGTTTTTAACCTTTGCTAAGGACTGTGAAAGGTGCTGTAGAGAATAAAATTCAGGTCCATTACTTATCACACTGGCCTCTCTAATGCAATGACTGGAACTAATACTCTGTGACCTCTGATGTCAGATGATGATGATGATGATGATGCCACTTACACCTCCTTTTAGTCAAAACAACTTGCTCATACAAAAAGGCTTCTCACCTTTAGTAGTGGTAGGTATTGCTTGCAAAGACAGTAATTCCTCCCTTGTATCAAAGTTGACAGTAAAAGCATGCATAAAAATGTCTCAGGTGGTATTTATTATTTCTTTTTCATTGCAGACCAGAGAGAAACACTGGACATTTCTTGTGGTTCCCTTTAGTGTTTTGTCAATAGCTTGCCATATCTGCTTCGTGACGGTTCCTCCAGCAAAACAATTTTACTTTAGCCGAAGCTCCACAGCAGCAACAAAAGGCACATTCACAAATTGTCTTTCTGTTTCAGCATTTCAGAAGGAAACCTTGAAGACGTTGCTTGCTGGACACACTCAAACCGCAAAGAGTGTTAATTCTATCAGTGTTTCTCCTTACTCTGACAAAGTGGGAACTCGGCTTTTGTCCTTTTCAGAAGCCGGAATCCATATAATTGAACTATGCTTGTTTATTGTTTATTTCAACCATAATATCATCTTAAGTTGCAGCTTGCAGACACAGTCTATCCTAGGTTTGTTTGTGTTTGGCATTGTGTAAGGTTACAGTCCACATATCATCATAATTAAATAAAATCAGACAAGTACAGTTAAGTTTTTCATTAGTTAATCACTATTTCTTTGGTACTCACCTTTCCCACCATGTGTTGCTGGAACTAAAGTAGAATGTGGCCTACCATGTCCTGCATTTACACCTTTGGTGATATCAGCAGTGATGTCACTGGAAGAAACCATGTGTGAGTGGGGGTGTGGTAGGTATTGTTATCATTCTATTTTCTATATTTTGTGTATAGGGTTTCAATCAAGCTGCCAAATGTAAGTTTGGTGTAAGTACCAGCACAAGCGCTTTTAAAGTTGGTTCTAATCTATAACTTTCACCTGCCTGTTTCCAGGAGGGTGAAGTCTGGGCCAGCTCCTGCTGATGGAGGGGCTATATAAGCAGTTGTCGTTTAACTGTCAGGGAGAAAGTACAGCAGAGTGTAGCCATGTGCATGTGATGTTATTTGTGGTCGTTATATATTGAGATGCGTTAACTGTTATTTTCTTGTTACATGTCTCATTACACATCTAACATGGGTTTCTGAGTCTGAATTTTAAAGGCCACTCTGGTCCGGCTCCCCGCACTTACAAGTCATCCAGATTAGCTGCATGTTTCCAGTTGTAATGACACTGAAAACTGATTGGCTGAAGGCTTCAGTGACGTGTGTGACGTGTGTTACGTTTTTATTCTGAGAATTCAGATGCATTTTCTGCCATGTATATCCATAAATGTAAGATGTTAAAAGGCAAACCCTAAAAATGTTCTATATAGGAACATTATCCACCTCTTACCTCGTAATTAAATATCTATATAATTTATCTATATCTATATTTATCTCTATTTATATCTCTTTGTTTCTCTTTGTTTCTTTGTGTCTTATTTTGTATTTCTAATGTGGTGATTAATAAAGAAGAAAAACGGTATCTCTGTATATTTCTATCCAAAGAGGATGTGATGAATTACATCTCCTTCTGACAGCTAGTCTCTGGTTTTAGACAGGGTAACTCTACACTATAGTTTTAATTTTCAGCTGAACAAAAGTTCTCAGTTTGTTGTTCAATCACAAAAAAGCAGACGGTCGTTGTTTCTCGTCTCACTGACGCTACGAGAAGTAGAGAGTGTCCTACTGGAAGTCAGACCAAGTCCAAGTCAAACACATATTATCTCTTGCACCATGTCACCATGATGTTTCTCAGTGATCACATGTAACAGCCACATATGTGTTTGCCTGCAGTTACCTGACAGGTATTCAGCCATAAGGGACCAACTGTTGGCCTGTTCACATAGAAAAATAATTGCTGAGTTGTTGTGGTCCGGGCCATATGCTAGCACCACTGTGGGGATGAATGAAGCTGAAGCAGTATGCCGTATATGGGTCACAGTAAAAGCTATACAATTACACCTACAAACTGCCACGATCGCTCACGTACCTTTTACCAGACCTAACTGGTTGTAAATGCACATTAATGCCAACATTTTAAATTAGCCTGGGAATTGCTAGTAGGGCTAATCGCTAGTAGGGCTAATTGCTAGTAGTGCTAATTGCTAGTAGTGCTAATCGCTAGCACTAATCGTCAACATTTATATTAACTTACAAACTGCTAATCACTAATGGTTCTGGCACATATCGCAGCCATGTAGGTAACTGGAATTCACAATGGTATTTGTGACAGAACCACCTTTTCTGAGA
Organism: Hippoglossus stenolepis; assembly: GCF_022539355.2. Lineage (NCBI taxonomy): Eukaryota > Metazoa > Chordata > Actinopteri > Pleuronectiformes > Pleuronectidae > Hippoglossus > Hippoglossus stenolepis. The sequence goes on from NC_061489.1 coordinate 14,561,862, forward strand.
CATCTGTCGTATCTGTGCAAACCATAACCTATTTAATGAAATAAATAGCGTTGGTACGTTTTATTTTCGAAAACAATCTTCAATGCAGTGTAGTAGCATGAACCGCAGTTGCAAACAAAGGCATTTAAACAATTAAAACTGCAGAGGAGCTATAGCTAAATGTATAGGCAATTTCAAAATAAGATAAGAATCTAAAGTTAGTGTTTGCTAGCAAATTTTTGTACACCATTTAAAAACAGCAGACTGGGCTTGTTGCATTCCTGCACGGCTGTGTTTTCTGTTTTTGCCGCATAGCCACATTTCTATAACTTAGTTTCACTTCGCTTCCTATTCAGCCTGCATCCTCAAGTCATCCGACATGGCTGCGTGAACCTGACCCGTAGCGTGCAGAGCAGTGGACATTTGTTGGCTCCTCATCCATTCGAAAGCCGTCCATTATGGCTCCGGATGACAAATGTAGATATGGCAGTGCGCTCCCACAGGCTGTAAAGCATGAGGCCTAACCGTCCTTACAGGGGAAAGTAATGGTCCACACCTTTAATTGTCGTGAGCTGTTCATCTTCACTAACAATAGCAGTAAGCAATGGGTCTGGGAAAGAAAGGCAGTCGTGTCTGACAAAGGAAGTGATTTAGTTCTGGAGGTAATTCGTAAGTGGGTGTTGCAGGGGCAGCAGTAATGTGCCGAGGGGAAGATCATATGGGGTAAGAGGCGGAGCAGACAAAATAGTGGCACACAAGCAACTCTAGATGTTTCTTTTTCCTCCTATAGCAAAGATTTATCTGAAAAAAGAAAGCAGTAAAATGTATATTGTGTGTGTCCTTCAAGCCGCCGCGGTTTGTATTTCTGAAGTGGACATCGTGTTCTCTGAATTCTGGATGCTGCAAAGGCAGAAGCGGAGTCAGACCAGTGCGACTTTGTCATTGTGGTTGTCAGAAAACAAACAACATGTCTCATATCAAGAATTGGGCTGTTTGCATATGTGATCTTTTTTCTGGTCTTGATGTTTCCTTATTATTCCATTTGATGTTGAAAAATCATTTGATGCTCGACTTCCAAAAGTCTGCTTTTAGTTCTGTTTTTTTTTTTTTATTCCTCCCAGTCTTCTAAATAGGCAAAACTGATGGAGAGAAAAAAGGTGCCACTGATGGGTCACTGAATTACTGTCTGAATTAGACACATAAAAAAAGGAATAGACAAGTGCAGTTACCAAATTAAAGCACGTTCCCTGAGAAAGTTGAGGCCCATTAAAATGATAGATTGCCTGGTGTATGCAAAAGGATGCTTTACACCCACAAAACAGTCTAATTGCATTCATTCCTGTGAAAAGTCCACAAATGTTGAATCCAGATTCTCAGGCGTACTGGCAGCCGGCTGCTTGACAGCAGACGACTTGCTTCAAACGAGTAGCGAGGGGGAGGGATGTAAAATCTTGACAAACAGTGAGAGCCAGTGTCCACATCATCTCTCGCCCCTGACAGGCCTCCCCATGCATGAATTCAAAGCTGGTAAAACCATGGCTGGATTCATTTTGATCTGACATCCATCATGTAGATCAGTGTTGTGGTTCCACTGTACTGTGTCCACGATAAGATGTTTTGGCAATCGGCCCATGACATCTGTTAGAGCCAGTCAAGAGAAACTGGGACCAATTTGGCATTTCTGTCACATATATTTTTGTTGACTTTTGCCTTTAAGTGCTATTCATTCATAATAGAATAGTCACACAAGTATAAAAGATATACCTTAATCTAAAAAAAAATTATTTAAACAACATAAAAGTTAATTAAAAGGTGAATATTTTCTGTATGTGAGCTTTATCATGATTTTTCAGGCTGCAGATTTTGGTGTGAGTAACATGTTGTGATTTTTTCATTTCATTTATTTATATTTTTACCCTATTGGTACTATTTCTTTTTTTTTTTTTTTTACCCCATAGAGGGTTTGCAAATTGGAAAACTGGGAGGGATTGCACAAGTGAAATTTTGTTCTCTTTCCATTTGTCAGCAGGAACCAGTAAAAGCCTTGCAGCCAGTTGCCTGGGGGTAAATGAAGTTTTGTGTTCTAGTTTAAAACCATTAAGAAATAAACTACATGATTCCTTGCAATATTAATGATGGTATAAGATGCAGACGAGACCGACGTCTAAGGGTCCAGGGCTCTTTGATGGCAACCACTGAAATAACAAGTCCTGCTTATACTGATCCAATCACAAGTGAGTGTGTGTTCTTTTAATTCTGACAGCAATTTTCAACCACACATTGATTTAGCCGATAGCCGTGCCTGAACCTTCTTAGAACACCAGTCTCATAGCAGAGTTGCAGAATTACAGATAAACCACTCGGTGTATCTCCGCATCAGCCAGCGTGGCTGAAGCATGGCGGCATGTGTGTCGAAGGCGTTCGGCAGATGGGATGTGTCTGATATCTCTCACTCAACATAATGAGAGGAGAGTGCGCTTCACCAATCTCGGGGCCCGTCTGATGGCAAGAGACACGGTGCCCACTCATATGGGAGGGATCTTTCCTCTCTTCAAAGATAATGAGATGACAATGTATTCAACTATCATTAGATAGAGACGGGGTTTCAGGGGGGAGGACGGAGGGGGGGAAACATTCTGCAGCACTTGTCTGCCGCCTTTGATCGGACGAGAAAAGCAACTGTCACTCTTTGTATCGGCGCGAGACTCATGAAAGCCTGGCTAACTACTTCATCACCAGCAGTGTCACGAAAAGGCAATAGTTTGTGGTGTAGTTCCTCGAGCGGGCGATCCCTCAAGTTCACCTGGATTGTCAAGCTGCGCAGGAACACACACGTCCCTGTGGTTACTGTCCTGCTGCCTCTGGGATCTTTTCAATCTTTTTGTCTTCCCTGAATTCGGACAAGAAAAATTTGTTGCAGTGTAAAATCAATTTGCCATTACCTTGAGAGGGAAGACCAAGCGTTTGGCCTGGCACGGCGTTTCATTGCAAGTTATCAAAAGTGCCAAGATAACAGGCTAATTTAAGCAGGATTGAGGAGACAATCTTTTCGGGGTTTTTTATGAGCCGACAGTTTGTTGTGGCACTTGTAGAAGGATCCATCTTGTCTTTTGTCCCTGTGGTAAAAATGATCTCACGCGCTGTTTTTTTTTTTCAGTCTTTCTTCTTTGAAAATGAAAAGGCAGAGCGTTATCTTTGTAATGGAGCGATTCTTCTCTTTTAATTTATGCGAACTGCCCTTCCACCTAAATCTAAAAATATATATTAAATGAGAAAGCAGCCTGGTGCACATATGGTGCGTATTCGCAACCTGCAATCGATATAGAACATTGTTTGCTTCTCATGCTGTGCTGTTGCATCTTTCTCTCATCACTTTCCATCTCTCACTGTCACCAGAAGAATAAAATAGGAGGGAGAGCTGCTATCTCACTTCTAAAAACAAAAATCAAAAGGAGCCTAGGAGCAGAGCTCAAAAATAGAACAATCTGTCTACATTTGTCACACAATTGTGAGAGGTTGTTCAGACTTTGGTGACGCCGAAATCCCTTTAAAACCTGATAAATCATCTGTCAAGTCACAACTTGTCTCGTTCGTTGGGCTCTGTGCTTCCCTTTAAACTCAGCGAGATGCTCGTATGAAAGTTAAGGATGGTGGCGCCTTAACAGCCAATTTCCCAACATTTCATCATCATGTCTCGATAATTATGCAGGGTGATTAGCTCAAGTATTTGTCCTTGGAATTCTTAATGGTGGTTGACATTTATTATGAACAGTAATGGTATTGGAGATCTTTGATTTGCCGTTTGCAGTGGTGAGCGGTGTTCGGTACCACAGTGCAACAGCACCCTCTCTTGATAATTTATGATATGATTACATCACCATGAAGGAGCTTACAAAGTGTGTGTTTGTGTGTGTGTGTCTGTGTGAGACTCAGACAAATACAACTGCAAAAATGAATTAAGATGAACACTCACTAACAAAACCAGAATAGAGTGATATTAAATATTTAAATACTCTGCATGATTTCATTACAAAATACATTTGAAATAGCAGATTCTTGTTGAGACCTCTGAACAAAAAGAAACTTTTTCACTACTATTTTTGTTTGTTTTTTCTTCACAGAGAAAATAACAAATAAACCATAAGAAAATCCATATTTAATTTGTCTCAAAACTTAAAACTCATTCAGCCTTTGAAATATAAAACAACTTCATGGTGTGAGAGTCATTATATGCACATCTTCCATTTTACGTATTTGGTATAATAATAATAATTTAATTCAGGGATTAGACCTGTATGTTATATGGTGGGATTATTATATGGGAGGAAGAAAATGAGATAAATTCCCCTTTCAAAATAAGATGTTTTATTTCAAGGGAGGTAATTAAATAGCCCACTTACAGTAAATGGTTAAATGATTCTAAGGATAATCTTAACAGTATTACTATCAATTTTGTGCCGCATCAGCTAAAACAAAGCACCTTTCAGATAAGCCAGTGCTGTGAGACTTTATTTCTGAATTATCTGAATTATCAGTTACCTCATCTCACATTTTATTTCTTAGGATTTCTATCAAAAATGGCTGCAGAAGTAAAAATTCTCTTGTGAAAGTTTAGTGCAAGTGAAGGTGTAGAAATATAATGTACAGCTCATTCTTCTGCCGGTCATTCAAGCTGCATTAAAGGGATAGTTCACCAAAAAATGAAAATTCCCTCATTATCTACTCACCGCTATGCCGATGGAGGGGTGGGTGAAGTGTTTGAGTCCACAAAACACTTTAAGGGGTAAACAGCGTTGCAGCCAAATCCAATACAATTGAAGTAACTAGCGTCAACTTCTTCAAACAGAAAAAAACAACTGAAAAAGTGTCCGTAAGCCCCGACATTTAAGTTTGACTCGTAACGGTGTCATTTGCACCACGTCTTTAGTCTAAATGTCCTCTGTGATCCAAGCGCGAACGCGGCTCCAGAGGAGGATAACATTTGTTTTTCATTTTTGGGTGAACCATCCCTTTATGATTTTGAAACCTGATGAAACCTAGGTGGTGTATTACATCAGACCCTCATCACGTGGTGTGGACTCTCCTGTTCTTTATCACTGTGTGCTTCTAGGTGCGGTTGCTGCCCGATGGGTGGTACCTCCACCGAGTTGGCAAAGCAAGACTAACAGATGAGGAGTTTAAGATATGAAAAACAGATTGTAAAAGTATAAAATCGTTCACTTTTTGCAGCAATCCTTTCCAACGCAGGGGGAAAGTAAATGGAGCTATCATTACACTCTCATGATTCAACAGCCATTAAAAGCCTATGCCTTTTGAATTAATTGCACAAAGATCTATTGAGATAAATGTTCTACATGTTCGGGCTTTCAGTGATATTATTCTCTGAGGAGGTTGACGAAGGTTAAAGTTGTTATCCTTTATTGATTTCTTTTATAAGATCTGGCAGCAGGAGATGCAGATAAACAGAAATAGAAAGTTTAGTGAGGGAGCCTCATCTGAGATATGGATTGTGAAACAAGGGGGGATCTTGCTGTAATGTGTTCCTAATATGTTTGTGTTCTCTAAAAACACAGACTGGTTTCTGGGCACATAATACAGCGCTTTGTATGCAGAAACCATTGTAATCTAACCAAACACGCGAGCGGAGAGTGGAGGGACTGAAACTGTTTGGAGAGTAAACAACGAAGGAAAAAGACGGCAAGCAGAGGCAGTTGGTCCTCAATTTGTTGGTGAGGAAATAAAAAGCTGCCCAGAGCTGTACCAACAAACATGCTCGCTCGATTCAAGAAGTGGCTGCAGTGACGACGACAAGACTGAGGTTAATTCTGACATCAAAGTAGCTTCCCAGTCTGTTTAGGTGAAAGAGCGAGCTTAGTTTACTTAAAGCAGAACAAGAGAAATGAAAGATCTGCCCACCGAGGGAACCACATTCAGCTCTAAACATGGATTTGATCATGCAGAGGAGACTGAAGTCCTTTTATTTATAGGTTTCGCATGCTGTACAAAATTATGATAAAAACATAAAAAGTAACATTTGGCCCCAAAAAACATTTTATAATTACAATTACAAATAGATCTCATCGTGAGCAAGTCGGTAATGTTTACTTTTATGAGCAGCTTGACAAATCTAAAAAGTCTAATCAGAGTCACGTTAGGGAAGTGCTGTGAGTGTCTGGTTTTCAAGTGCTGCACCCAAGAAAAAAACATAAAACAGCACTGTGGATGCACCCGGTGACACTGAGCCCCAGTTTGATGTTTCTTCAGGGTTCATCCAACATCTGAGCCGTGTATGTGATGATCAAGAAGGCATTGAGTCCCCTACAATACTGAAGAGACAATGATCTTCATGTGTAATACTGTAAAAATCAAACAAAAACAGTAGCTCACCTCGCATGCCCAGAAATGAAGCCAACAGAATAATAACATGTGTAGTCACCAGTGCTCTGGTTTAGGCAACAACAAATGTAGTTCCACAAAAACATTACACAGCAATGTGAAATATCAATATGATATATTCTCTGTAATTCACAATTTTGTAAACTTTTATTTAATGCGCAACAAAACCTCTTCTAAGACAAGCAAATGACTTTGGTGTTCTGCAGCTACAGGCTCAATAAAAAAAAAAGAAAATGTCCAAATATATTATTATTATTCAGCAAAAAGTTTGATTTAATTCCCGAACTCATCAGCCTCAGTGGTCACAGTGGTTTCTTCATCGCTAAAGAGAATCTGTTTGGACCACCCACTAAGGAAAGACACTGGTACATTACATTTCTAACTTCTTCTTTTTTTTTCATCAGAGTGGCTATAAAGGGAAATATAAACCCCAAAAATATACTGTATGTGATGGCACTGAGAGGAAATGTTGGTGTATAAATGTAAACGTAACCTGGAGTTCGGCCCATTTACTCAAAATGCAACTTTTACATTTTATCTTACAGACACACGCAGAACTTTCCATAAAACTAGCGCAACAAACCAGCAACAACAAAGGCTTGGCACTGATTCGCTGCAGCTTCGCCAAGTCTATGAAAATTCTTGATCGGTTGAGAATGTGGAGAATGTGCAGAGCGGAGCAGAGTTTCTGAACAGCTCCTCCCCAGTGGGCAGACATGTCCACTAATGATAGAAACAATGGGTGAAGGCTCAGTCTGTGTTTCCCTCTGAAAAATCATGGATTTAGAGCAAAAAAAAATAATAATGATGAAAACACGACTCTCGAAGGAGGTGTCCTTGATCCGTTGTTTTGTTTGTCCACTTTTTCTTTGCCCACTCTCTCACTTGTTTCCTGTGCTGTCATGAGACAAAACACTCAAGGCAATTTCACCACCACCACACAGGTGCCCGCCCTGCCAACGTTCAGAGGGACCTCCTACAGGAAGACAGAGAGGTTAACATGCAGCTTCTCATCTGAGGCCGTCTCAAAAAATAAAAAGCAAACAAATACGAGAGCTACAGAGGCAAAAAGAGAAAAGCAAGCTATAAAATATTGATAGGATTCATTGACTTCAGCAGATTTGTCTTCCTGACAGGCATTAAGTGGAACCCTGATGTTACATGTGCAAACACAACCTACAATCTCATTAAAATGTATCCAATTAAAATGTCAAAAGTTCCTTAAAACAAAATGTGCATGGCAGTATTTATTATTTATATTAACACAATAGGGATTTAATGTTTTAAGCCCGTTACCTGACTTACAAATGGTTTAGTTTTGTGTCATTACCTCAGTCCACTCGTTGTTCTGTGCATCATAGGATTCAACAGTGGTCAGATACGATTGGCCGTCATATCCCCCCACAGCATACAGCCTGTCGCCCAGCAGGCACACACCCACTGCATCGCGGGGAATGCTGAGGGAGGACACAGTCGTCCACATGTCCGTCTTTGGGTCGTACCTGTAAATGCAACTGTTTTGGTCAAATGGTTGTTTTTGCATTATGGATGGTGAAGTCAAACACCCTTATGTTCACTATAAATCACAGCTGTGTGAATGGTCACCAGGGGGAACTCTTTGCAGCACTGTAGACACAGAACCAAATTGAAAGTTAAAAACAAAACTGTCTCTGGAACAGCAGCTGGTGGACGCTGGGTCCACAGAGACCTGAACTCATCAGCGAGGGCGGAAAGCTGCTGCACACAAAAAAAAAAGTCCTTTGCACCATGTTGGCCACTTCGATGAGGAAAACAAAGACGCTGTGTTGATCTAACTTTGTATGAATTCAATGAAATGAAGTTATTCAAATGTTTTTGTCATTTTTAAGCAAAATAACCTAATGCTTGCAACATAATGTGCCAAGAAAATAATTATGAAATAGTGGATTTAAATAACAGATCCCAGCAGAATAAGGAAAAGAGCCATACTCACACAGATGTGGGACTGGATAGGAACTGATATAATCAAAATGATGCAATTTAACAAACTTATTCCTCTGATTAAAATATTAAAAGTTCCAACAACAATGCTGATGCATCAAATATTTTTTATCAAGTTTTAAAATTGCTTTGTGGGTCTATTTAACTCCAGGAATAATAAACATTATAAATAATAAGCCCAAACAATATGTAACAATCAGAAAGTATTAAACATGCATCCTCTCAGTTATTAAAAGGTTCATGGATAATTAAAGAAACAGCATTGATGGTGAGAAATCTATGTGCCAAATTTATTTGTGGGGGTTAAGAAAACTATTTTACACATTTCTATCTATCTATCATTAGTTTTGTGAATATAGTTCTTTGACTTATTTTACATTTTCTTTATACTGATTTGATCCTTTTTATTTCTTATTTGTTTTATTTTGTTTAAAAATTATTTCAAACTGTGCTTTCTGATTCTCTAGATTCTTTGTTTGTAATGTCCTCGTCCAGCACCTTGAATCTACCTCTGTGTATGAAATGTGCTTTGTAAATAAAACTGCCTTGCTGAGGAAGATTTGTTTCAGTTCCACTTGCAAAATGGCATCAATTAGTTATTGAAGAATATTGTTGCACTGTATGTTTAAATATGAACATAATGGAAAGCATATGTATATATCCCTCCATCAGCATATATTATCTATACCGCTTATCCTTTGAGGGTCGCCGAGGAGCTGGAGTCAATACTAGCTGACATAGGGAAAGAGGTGGGGTACAACCAGTCCATCCCAGGGCTGACACATGGAGACAATCAACCATTCACAACCATTTTAGTGCCTCCAATTAACCCAATCTCCATGTCTTAGGTGTGCAAGGAAGCAAAACTCACACAGAAATGAGGAGAACGTGCGAACTCCCCAAAGAAAGAGCTGTGTGAGTTCAAACCCTTCTTGCTGCGAGGCGCTCATCACTGCACCACTGTTTATTCTGAGCAGTGAATTACAAATGAAGGTTCTCTGCTGGTGTGTTATTTTACCAGCATGTCCAGCAGATGGTGCCAGATACCATCAAATATAACCAAGTGTGGAAAATATGATCTCTTGAGTTTAGTAACATGTAGTGCAACACTGACAGGTCTGAAAATACAGGAACAGGGTGGAGATCTCCAGGAGTTTAGCTCTACTTTGTTCTCATGAGAAATTCAGCAGCCACGCCTTACTGAGCTCGGCCAAATGCAACAGCTTACGCAACATTTTTGTGTGTGTCAGTTATTTCCTCCAGGGCAGAAGCGTTTACTGACCTCTCAACACAATCGGAGAGTCGAGAACAGTGGTTGGAGGCAGGGGCATCGTGTCCGCCTACAGCATACAGGAAGTTGTTGTATGTCGCCACACCCACACCTCCTCGCCTCTTGGCCATGGGCGCACACATGCTCCACTTGTTGGTGTGCGGATCGAAGCACTCCATCGACCTCAGGCACGAGCTGCCGTCTCGACCACCGACTGCAAACAATCTGAGGAATGAAACAAAACGGCGTCAACATCTCCAGTGTTTGACACGGATGTTCAGTCCTGTTGAATCCTGCAAGAGAAGCTGAACTCAGCTGTCAGATGTTTGTAAAAAAACAGTGACAGAACATTGTCAATGTGACAGATTTTATAAGATACAGCAGTACACAGTGGATAGCATTTTTCAAAGGCCCTTTCCTTGAGTGTTCTCTGCCACAAAGATCACATCAGTATTTTAAGTGCTTGTAGCTCACAGGCCCGACAGTAGGAAAGTAGAGGCGAGGGAAACAGTTTCCTTGTTGTCTATTTTTGACCTAGATGCAGAAATAACTCAGCATCGACTTTAACGTTGAATGCTGGATGCAGCCGAGCAGCAGCGGCCTCTTTTCTCCTTCAGCACACAGACATATTTAAATGAGACAGAGAGCTGCGTTATTTTTGCTTAATTTACTCTCAAACGGGGTTGTAAGGCATTAAATACTTTCAAATATACAAACTGTTTTGCTTTTATAGACTCCGCTTACACTGCATGAATTACCACGCTAATCAGAAGAGCTCCGTGCTGCTGCAGCCACACTGCAGTTCATCTCACACAGACCACAAGAAGCATTATGTTGTCAAACTATTACCAAACTAATGCTGCACCTTAGCCTCTCCAGGGCACTGTTACACAACCGAGCCTGTTCTACCGCATGCTCCATTCCAAATAACACATTGTGCCAAATATCTCTACAAACAAGGCAGCTATACAGTTATTGATTTTTAGATTCGTAATGGTAATTCGTTTCACACTGTCTGCAAATCAACATGCAGATGATTAAATCTACTATCTGCATTTCTTTTTCAGTCTGAAACAGATTGTACTTGCAAGGAAAAACCTTTTTCTGACACTGAATTTCACAAAAAGGCAAATTAATGTTAGATAATGATTTTCTTGTTAAAACTAAACAAATTGGACAAAACATGCAAGAGTGTGCAAGAACACTGGTATTGTGTGGTTGTTACAGTACTGGAATATGCAGTTTAAATGCATTTAAATAGCAAACTGAACCTCTTGGCAGCCCTTTCAAAGTCATGCACAAACAGTATTATTCCTTTTCAGTGTAAATTGCCTGTACTCTGTGCTTGTTGGGGCTTAACAAATACCAGTGAACTCAACCTCAGGCAAGATGATATTTTAAAGCAGAAGAAAGACAAATATCATTTGCCCAAAAGTTTAAAGTTGCACATTTCTTATCAAAAGGTTATGTTGACAATATTCTGGAGGTGTGATAAAAATAAAAAGTCCAACCTACTTTCCATTGAGTGCTGTGACTCCCATGGTGCTCCGTGGTGTCGACATACTGGCCACGTAGTTCCACTGTCTGGCCTGCGGGTCCCAGCGCTCCACTGTGTTGAGATAGCTCCAGCCGTCATGGCCGCCGACAGCGTACATGGGGCCCTCCAGCACAGCGATGCCTACAAAAATGGATACAGGTGATAAATGTTACTGAGCAAAACCTTTTGTTTTATTATATGGTTTTGTGAAAGAAGAAGAAAAGTTGTACCATTACATGATTTGAATTCTATAATCGCAAGCAATCATGAACAAGGTAGAAACCTTTTTGTTCTATCTAGTAGTACCAGAAATCTCGCAAATCTCGAGAACCTTTCATCTTTTCGGCTTCACACTTGGAGAGTGTATTGTTACAGGTCCAAGGAAATGCAGTGTTGAATTGGGTTTGACTAGGAAACGAGATCGCTTCGATTTTAATAAACTTTGAACAAACAGATGACCAGCGACAGCGGCGGCTGGGATGACCCAACACAAGAGACATTGTCGATTATGACAACAGCACGTTCACAACAATGGCAACAACAGCTGATTCTCCTGTTCGGGGTTCTGCGTCGAACTCCACTGAACTTTGAATAAACAGGTGAACGGCTGCAAGGCGTCAGGGTCCAGCAGCATGTCTATACATGACCTGACTCATTTACTGCAGGTCACTGTTACAGCCTTTACAAACAGGCCGGTTTACAACAGGCACTAGTGTATTTAAATTGTGAGTTTGTGTGTGTGTGTGTTTTTATGAATTGAGAGTTTGTGGTTCTGCTACAACATCCACCTGTTTTGTAATGACTTATAGTATTTCAAACAAAAATCAAAGCTGAAGTTACTGTACATAAATAACCTCTTTGAAGCTAGTGAAACAAAGATTTTTCAAACTCCCATCATGACACATCCTGTAGGCAAAAGGAAATATAAACCACATGTTGCTCACAAAACTATTAAAATAAATGAAGTGGCATTTCCGAATCAAACATGTCCTTGTTTCTTGGAGAGAGCTGAAGGAGAGGTATATTTCTCTGTTAGAACCGAGCAGAGTGAGTCATAGAGCTGACCAAATCTTTTCCAAAAAACAGGAAGACTATAAAATAAAAAAATAACTGCATTGTTATTCCTCATTCCCAAACCACAGAGGAAAGTGGTTTTCAAAGGATGTTTTAACACAATGGATTTTTATATTACCACCCTTTATTTCCTTTTTTCGTGGGAGTTCAATTATGCCGAGGGAGCACGAGGGCAAGACCACATTCAGAGAACCTTGAATGACACAAAACATTCGGGCACAAACAATTCTCATATTGAGGCTCGCTTACATTACTGCACAGGGGTTTTGGAATAAATATTTTTCTTTCTCCCGTCTTTACCCGTAATGCACACAGCAGGAAGGGGCCGTGCACGCAGGGATGTTGGTAGACACTAAGCTCCTAATATATCCAGACTCAGAATATTCACAGAACAAGCCAAGCAGAGAGAGATAGCTGCTACAGGAAAGATGAAAGACGACACAGGTAATCTGTACAGTGTGATCTCCTGGGCTCGCTGATACGTCCAACCACACAGAACGCTTTGACAAGATCTTCCCGTTCTGTTAGCCAGACTGTTTCAACTGTGAATCAAAATGCCTCTGATATGAGATTTATTGGGTTGGGAAGGGTAAAGGAGAGCAGGGCCAGCACAGCCTGCCAAGCTTTGATAGGGGAAAGGGGAAAATATCAAAGGTCTATCTCAAAAAGACATGTGTAATTTTTTTTTTACAGCATGCCAACTGTGACCCTTTCTGAGCATGCATCCGGAAATTTCTGGGAAAAGAACTACAGGAAGCACGACGGAGTGGAAACTTCAAACACTGAAATGATTGAAAGAACTGTATTTTATCATGAACACCCTCTGAAAACAGTAGTTTATATATTATAATAATAATAATAATAATAATAATAATAATAATAATAATAATAATAATAATAATAATAATAATAATGATAGTTGACAGAAGTAAGGAAAGATTAGAGGGTATGTACATAAACATTTAGAAATATACACACAAGGATATTTGAGTCTTTACTATATTATTCACAAAGTCTTTATCAGTTTATCTTAAAAGGTAAACCCATATGCATACCACCACCAAGACCCATCAATCTCCTTATGAAAAACATATTTAACTTTACTAGATATTTATTTGGATCTGCATCAATTTGCACACACTCATAAATATCAGTCTCCTAAACATGTCTGTTTTTTTAAATTAAGATCAACGAATCCTTTTCTTAGAAATCTTGAAAAAATGTAATATTTCGCAATGTTGAATAAAAGGTGGAGGGGGGAGAGACCAATTCAGATTCTTGCTAAATTTGTATTGCTTACTCCTTAGGTCAGGTCCCACCCCTCCACAAATCTTAATGAAAATCTTTTTGTAATCCTGCTAAAAAACTAAACAAACAAACAAACAAACAAACAAACAGATGCAGACAGAAACATTTTCTCCTTAGTGGAGTTAAAAAAGTGTCAGACCTTAACATACTGACATACATGATTAGCTTTTTGAAACAGTGTCCTGACTTGATTTCGTTTTTATGAGAAAATAGGAAAATTCTTTCAATGTATTTCCTCCTTACTTTTTTTTTTGTGAAATAAGTGAAGTACAGTGTGACACACTTACCTAGTCCATGTCTGTGTGTTGACATGGGCGGCATGGTGGACCACACTTTATTGATCGGATTGTAGCACTCCACCATGTTGGACGTCTTGAGTCCGTCCCTCCCTCCGACCACATACAGCTTGTTGTCTATCACCGCCACGCCAAACTGCAGCCGCCGTCCATTCATCACTCCAACCTGGACCCAAGTGTTTGTCCGCAGGTCGTACTTTTCTATGGTGGTCGAACCTAAAACCACAGACACGTAAAGTATTATTATTCAGATAAGCTTGCGTTGATGTGTTACATTACTAAATGTCTCATACCTTTGGTGGCATCCATCCCTCCCACAGCGTACAGTGCTCCCACAGTGGACTTTCTAGGTTTGGTTCTGGGGCTCTGAAACATGGGTCGTCGCTCGGGCAGGAGATGGTACTTCATGGCCTCCATCAGCAGCTTTTGGCATTCCAGATCATCAGAGAACATCTTGTTGTTTTCTAGATCTGCAAGGAGCTACATTACAAGAAATCTGTCGTAAGGGTTTTACTGTTTTAATGTTAATATAAAGAAAACTTTAGATGGGATGTGATGCGATGGCGATCCAGAACCTGAGCTACATAGTTATTGATTTCATTCCAGAATAGAGATATCAGTCATTTCTGTATCTCTGTTACTTCAAAGATTAATCCATTTTCTAAGTTAAACAAGGATATGTTTTATAAGACGGACTTGTAAAAATATAAATTCAGATGGGTTCAAAGTCAGTCCTAAAAACATTATTATAAAAACTGATAACATATTGTTTATTTCTCTGCAGCAAACTAATATATTTTAAACCATTTGTATTTAGTGCAGTTATCTGGATGCATTTCCTAAGCAGTGCATCACATCTTATTTTGGAAAACACCTTCTTTTCAGTTTTAGGTGACTTATCTCCATATACTATTAAACCTGGGCTGAGATGTGATGAAGTAGTTTTTGGTTTTATTGAATATTATATGTGACTGAAAGTTATGCATATATGTATTGATCTTGTTCATCCATTTAGTTTTTATTAAATAAAAAGACATTGCGAGACAATGAAAGACTGCTTAACTATGGAATAATTAGTTTAGGAAGAAAAGCATTTTTCGTTTTTTCAGATGTTCATACCTTTTATCTACAATAAAGGCTTATCTGTGTTTGATGTTATACAAATTTGGATGACAGAGTAAAATATTTGCTCCTCTTAAAAACAAGACATTCATAAAACATGAGTTTCAGTCAATAACAATTCAAACCAGGCTACAAATCGATGTCCTTGACAGCGCACATAAAATGTCATGTGTTGCTGTCATGCTGCCTCTTTGATTTATCTCTGCGAGAGGAGAGTTATTTCACTTCAGCCACTAACAAATGGGTTATTGACACTTTAACTGGCAACTATTTTGCTATTCAGTGAATCATTAACGTTTTTTTCAAGCAAAACCTTTTTTTTTCACTTCCCAGTGTATAATCCTGATTGTACCTTTTTTTAAGCCACCACCTCTGTAATCTCACCTGTGGAGGAAGAAGAGGCAGGCGGATGTAGGCGAGCAGGACGCCGAGGTCCTTCTGTCGATGCTGCACATCGTATCGCACCCACATCATCAAAGCCTGGAAGATGGTCTCCTCGTCGGGAACGTTGATGTCATCGCTGGAGAGCAGCTTAACAATCTCAGCTGTGGGGAGCAGCAGGAACTCTTGGTTCTGAATGACCTCCAGGAAGTGTTCCTGGAACATGGGAGACACGTAGGAGGCAGATAATCATCAGTCATTAACCGGCACCCTGTGTGTGTGTGTGTGTGTGTGTGTGTGTGTGTGTGTGTGTGTGTGTGTGTGTGTGTGTGTGTGTGTGTGTGTGTGTGTGTGTGTGTGTGTGTGTGTGTGTGTGTGTGTTATCATGAGGACAACATGTCACAAGGGCAGAGAATTGTTGAAAATTGAATCCGAGCAGATAGCTGATGCCAATTTAGACGTCTCTATCTACAATTTCTAACATAACTGATCCCCTCTTGAAATTTTGGAGGTAGAGATGAAACTGTCATCTGCTTCACTTAGCTCATAAAATCAAATGACCGCACAGCAGCCAGCTACAAATCAATCTGGCATAAAGCATCTTGAAAAAAGCCTCTTCATAAGCTAATAAACCATTTTTCGCTGCTGATCACATGGCACTGCTGAGCCTTTATAAGCCGTTTAATGAGAAACAGATAGGCACTGCACACCAGCATTACCATTACGCCAACATGGTGTCCAGCTCCAAGTTTTGCGGAAGCTGTTCTCTATTGCTTTCCTAAAGATTGATCTTCCACTTACTGGCCAGAAGCCCGGGCGATATTACAGCACTGCATGGCTACCTCCTCAAGGACATTGTCTCTTCCAGTTCCATTAGAGATGATGCTATATAAAACACCCTCCCTCCTCTCCACCTCTATGGTATGTCCAACATTAAAACACATGAGACACATACATGCAGAGCGATCCATGGCTGTAATCACACCCTGTTTCCTTTCTAAATGAGATGGCCCAGCATTAATTATTAAGCTCCCAGAATAACTTTGACAAATCAAGCTCTCACTCTAGAGTGGATGCTCGACAATTACACAAAACAAGCACGCTATTGATCATCCACCTGCAGCAAATTACAGTGACTTGGTCCGATCTATTACGAGACCAGGTTCCAAGAGCTTAGTACAGACAGGCTTAATGAAATGAGGGACATCTATTGATCTGTTGTGGTAATGCTGCGGGGGAAATTCCACCAAAGTCTTTGACATTGCTTTAGACCAATTATTTGCAATTACTCTCCCAGAACAGCGGATGCAAAAATTGAAAGCTCAACGGAGTTTCATAAGCATTTAAAAAGATGTGTTTTCAGATGCTGGCAAACTCATTGCTGGGCAAACTGCTTGGAAAACAAGATCAGCGGGAGAGGATACATATTGATTAAAGTAGTGCCAAAGACTAATTGTGTAATAACAGTGTTTTCTGAAGTGAAGCAATGCTGATGTTTAATCAAAGGGGGGGGGGCTGGGAGAATTACCGTCCAAGAACTTTTCCATTACCATCTAATTTGCAGAGGTGCAAAGGGACAGACGACTTCATCTGGTTAATTCCAAACATCCTGTAGTATTTGTTGAAATATTTTATCTAATATCATGATTGTATTATGTTATCAAATATTATGAATAAAAATACTCCGATCATTAAAAACCGGTAACTGGATTTAATGTTGTGGCAGACGAATGTATTTTTGGATTAGCCATGAAACCATGGAAAATAATTGAATCTAGAAAATAAGGTTAAATCCTATTACTGGCGTTTCAGAATGAATTCTTTCAAAACAGGCCGTGGATAAACACCCATCTGCAAAAACATTGAAAACCAGTGGCTGGTTTTGCTGTGCTGGCTGCTCTTTATTGCTGAAAAGATGTCCTGTCATCTCAAACAATGAGACATTACATTTTCATCCAGTGCGACATGAAATGGGCGACTTTTTCATACAGGAAAAGGATGTCAGAGACAGATCTTGGCTGCCACTCTCAACCAGGAAAAACACGCTTATCAAAACACAACTCGTTCCGCTCAGAACCCAGAGGATGGACTTCCAGGAAGCCCACTGCTTTCCCTGCTCGTTACTGAAGGGACTGAACAGGAAGTTGGCCCTCTTGTGCTGTTTGATGATTAGATTAACCTCCTGGTCCTGGATGGGGCTCTGTGTAAACAGGCTGAGCAGATGTCCTTTAGGAGATAAGGCCCTGCCTTGTGCTGTCCCCTATGCGTGGCCAGCAAGACGCTATCTGACAAATATGTGCATGAATCTTAATCCAATGCAAATTTTCCACACAGAGATATATAGAAATCACATTTCCACGAGGCTGGCGGTGCAGTAATCAATGTTCGGCAAGGAGGTATCTCTTACTGACAGCCATATAACTAAATTAGACAACGTGCAAGCATGAAACTATTCAATTTCTATTCAAATGTGCCCATCGCCTCATTTCCTCGCTGAAATTAGATGATATAAATAACCAAGACACCAACAGCTCTTTCCTGAAAGGTTATGACAGGTTATTTAAAATAACTAATCTCCACACAGAGGATACCCCCAAATACTACAATGTGTTGTGAACAGTATATCCATCCATGACATCATCTATAAATATTGTTTCCTGACTGAACTGACAAAATAACAGTGGTTGTCACGGAGGGTATGATAAGAGTTTTTGTGTTTCGACTGCTCCACTGATGAGTCAGTACAGCGGATCACAACACTGATACTTGATTTGCCCGAGGAACAGTGATCAACCCACTCATTGGCCGTTCAGCAAAAACATACTTTTACCAAATTACTTATATTTCCTTGTTCTTGCCAAAACTTGTGTTTCTTTTATCCTTTTCTTATGCCATTACTTTTAAATGAGGTTGTATTATTAGAGTTAGTTTCATATTTTTGTTCTTTATGTCCTTTTTGCAAAACACTTTGTAACAGCTGCTTTGAAGTAAATTGTATTATCACTATTATTATTATTATACCAACAAGACCGTTGTCGCCTCTCACCTGTCGTGAGGGTGTAATCGGAGTTTATGTGAGAAAAATAGTATTAAGTTAAGTGTTGAGATTGGACCTTATTTTAGTTCCACTGCTGTGTCTGCTATCTGCTGGGGTCTCTCTGTACTCTGAGAGTTCAATTCCTTATTACAAAATAAATAATGTAGCCCACCCATGTAAATGTAAACATGTTTGCGTCCTACCATGGTGTAGTGATGAGCCACATTTAGCAGGTCCACGCAGCCCTGGGCGTCTGCGAAGGAGCGTATTCCCAGGCAATTGGAGGGATGAAGCTGTTTCATCAGAAAGTTACAGCAGACCTGGATGACTTGAGGAAGCTGCAGGAGACAAGCTGCCGCCAATAAACTCTCAATGGTCTCCTCTTTCAGCTCAAGGACACCTGCAATATCGGGACAGGAAAAATGCCTCTTTAAGTTATGTAGCCGTAAATGGGTAACACAGCAGTTGGGAGAAGTATTTAATCAAGGCAATGGTAAATATTTGCACTAAAATTAAATAAAAAAATATTTATTGTGGAATAGTTTCTTGTCAGAGTATTCAAAAATATTGTGAAAATTGATATTTAGATTCAGATACACAGAGCAGGGGGATTTATCAAAGGGCAATTTGTCTGGTAAAATAAAGTAGCTTTATGTTGAAGTGCTGCCATGTCGCTCAGCCCAGTGATGAATTGCCTTATTGATCCGTTTTAATAACGCTGGATTTCAGAAGTCTCATAACGACTTACAAGAGCTAGTGAACGTCTTTATGAGCACTCACCAGTGTAGGCGAAATGAACCAGAGATCTGAGCGCCTCTGGATCCACTCCCTCCATCTTGATCTCCTCCTGCTTGGCCTCCCTCACGTCGCTGGTGAACATGGCTGCGAAATAGTCCGACACAGCACTCAGGACCAATCTGCCATACAGAAAAGATCATGGATTAATGCTCTTGTACTGGACATTATTTAAATTGTATGTGGGAGACCTATACTAACTATCTAAAGTGATTAGTGAATCAATCATAAGAGAGAGGGTGTCTCTTCACATTATCCCCTAAGTGTGATAACTCCAAGAACTACAGCCGCTCGTGTGCTTTTACACTTTGCTCGGTCACTGTGAGATATTGAGTAACTTACTGTTCACCCGCACGTTCTGTATCATTCCACTTTGTCAGAGTATGATGAATGAAATTACCCCACAGACTCGTGCTTCTGGTTACGCTAACTCGTTTGTCTTGCTCGCATAGCACAGTGGCTGAATCATGAAGGGGAAATGAGATCATATGGCTTCACAGGGAATTGAGATCAAGTGACACAGTCCAACAGTCGGCCATTTGCATAATCTATTGGTTTCTAATATTTTCAGACACATTATACGCTTTATGACCCCCACCAAGGAGGTTGTGTTTCTCTCTGTCGCAACGATTACTCAAAAACTACTGAACCGGTGTCCAGGAAATATTGTTGGAGGGGTGGAGCATGACTCAAGGAAGAACCCATTAAATTTTGGAGCAGATCCAGGATTTTCTTTTTTACTTTCTTTAACATGACGTGATAGACAGTTATCCTTGGTGGAGATTTGTGCTCTCTAAGCGCCCCTTTAGTTGTGTTGAAGATTATTTTAAATAGATACAAATTGCTAAAACCCCCAGTGGCCCACACAGACCCACAATAAAGCATTGACAAAATGATCCAGACACTTCTTTGTAGAGGCCCCCTTCTGCAACAGTTGTAAGTCTGCTACGAGCTTTGTACATCTGGATTTGGGTAGTTCATCCCATTCTTCCGTGCAGATCCTCTCAAGCTCCCACAGATTGGATGGGAATCGCCATCTTCCACAGCTGCTCTGTGCGATTTAAGTGTGGGCTTTGGCTCGGTCACTCAAGGACAGACTGAGACTTGTCCTAAAGCCACTTCAGCGCTGTCCTGGCTGTAAGCCTATGTTTTGGGTGAGTGTCATACTGAGAGGATGTGAAGAGAGGGGAAGCCGGCTTCCTTCAAAGATCTTTCTGTATTTAGTTGCATTGCATCACGATACTGCAACCACCATGCTTCACCTTGGGGATGGTATCAGCCACATGATGAGTGGTGCTTGGAGTTTACCAGAAATAATCCTTAGAGTTCTGCCCAAAGGGTACTTTCTTTTTTACATCAAACTACAAAATGTTCTTCCTTCAAATGCCATTGGGCAACCTTAAGGCAAGTTGTCTTCTGGGTATTACTCAAAAATGCCTTGAATCCTTCTTAGAACAGACAGAACAGGCTGAAAAGGCAACTCAAGAAGAGTCCTGCAGTGAGCAAACCTATATTTCTCATTTACAGAGGCCACTGTGCTCCTGGCTACACAAAGCTTTACAAAATGTTTTTCCTGTCACACCAAAGCTGAATTTTACCATGGAGGTCTGCAGTAAGTTCACTGGTTTTTCTGGTTTTTTTGTCCTGTCTTGCAATGTAAATTGTGGGACCAAATATGTACTATGTCTTAACTATGTCAATGTTTTCTCAACAATGATTAAAGCCAAGAGGATGTCCGTGATCACAGAGTCTGAAAGCTTTTGTAAACTATGGCACTCAGTAGAGTGCTTGCATCTGCCATGAAACCACATTTAACTTCAATACATCTGGTTTTTTATTTGAAACTGCAGCAAATTGCACACACTAATAAATATCAGTCCCCTAAACATGTCTGGGTTTTTTTCATTAAGAACCATGAATCATTCTCCGAGGAATCAAGGAAAATGTTGAAAATCTCCCTATGTCGCAATATTTACAAAAGCGATTTTTTATAAATTCCTGAATCTGCCCATTTAACCAGACTCACACCAAAATTTACTGGATTCTTAGTTTTTGTGGTTCTGTTGAAATATGTTCAGTTGTTTTTGTGTAATCCTGCTCACAAACAAAAAACAACAAACAGGCAGGGGGCGAAAACATAACCTCCTTAGCGGAGTTAAAAAGATATTTCATTTTGTGGTTTTTAAGAATGTTTTTTAAACAGCAAAAATGTCTAAGAACATTTGACATTGCAGGGTATTTAGTGAAGATTGCAGTTTAGAAATGTCCATGTACCCATTTAAAATTAAACACTTTCAACACTTCAACACAGTAAACTGTAAATTTATTATATTGTGTGTAATGTATTATGTCTATACATCATCCCTGCTGTGCTTGGTTATGCCCTGTGAGCAAATATAAAACGGCACTGAGACAGGCAGTCAGAGAACTGTTCATTTCACCCAACTAGGTCAGTGACTGATACTTTTCTCCAGCTCTCTCTCTGTGGAGCATTCTGGTTTCTGTTTCATGAGTCTGGATGAACAAAATACGCTGGTGTACAAGTGCCTGCACTCGGTGGACACGATGCTTCTCAGCATTCAGCGGATGTTGTGCAATCACATCAATTTAGCCATTCAACCAGGGGGCTGGATGGCCAAATATTGACAGCTCGGTGTAGCGGATCACAGTGTTCGTCCTTGTATCAAATGTACAGTGGGAATGAGGAAGGGCTGAGGTGTAATTAGATCCCAGCAGTGAACATTGTTTACATGCAAGTGAAGAATGGGTTTGCGTATCTATCAGCTGTCACCTGAAAATCAGAGGAATCTGCCTTTGCATTTCAAAACATAATAATTTATTCCTCAACATGTGAACTGCTGCCCAGACCACAGCCTGAATGTAACTCTACACTAAAGCCGATGCAAGCGTAATTAATGAAATCAAGGCAGGCAGAAGCGCTAACACCGACCTGTGAGCCGGTATCTTGTGATCCCCTGCTATCAACAGGACATCACACAGCTGCTTGTGCTGCAGGTACGTCTCCATCTTCCGGAACGTCTGCTCTGCGTGGTTGGTGGCCTGGAAAAACTCATCCGAGGAGTTGGTGTTCATTCTGGAGAAGGTGCTCAGAACCAACCTGTGGAAGAAGGCAGAGAAAAGAGATGTAGTGTGATTAGAAAATAACAACTGAAGGGATTAACCCTGTCTGTGTTAATGTAAGATTAATGTTAGCATCGTAGCTTCTGGGCTTCTGAATGCACATTTTTCCTGCTCTCCGAAACATTTCAGCATTTCACCATCAGGTCCCAAATCCTCCTGCAATAACACTGCAAGCAGAACTCTTCTGAACACTACATGACTTTTTGTTATTTGCCCTTTACTATTCAATTTAGACATAGACATTTGTAAACAGTAAATGAGGCGGCTGTGGTTCAGGAGGAAGAACAGGTCGCCCACTAATTGGAAGGTCTGCGGTTTGATCCTCGCCTCCTCCAGCCTGCATGTCGAAGTGTCCTTGAGCAAGATGGGAAACGCAGTATGGAGGTGTTTATGAGTGAATGTGAGTCATGGTGTAAAGTGCTTCGAGTGGTCGTTAAGAACAAAACAGAGCTATGCAGTCACATTTAAGCTGGGAACAACAGCTTCACCTGAAGAAACGGAGAGAAAAAAAAGTGACAATTCAGGTGAAATAGATAAGAAAAGATTAATTTAGGACGACAAAATAATTAAACTCATTATTTATTTCTCTCATTTTTCGTCCTCTTTGGCCAAGTATGAAATAAAATAAATTATGGAGCTGTACACAGTAAGATAAGCAACAAAATTGTTGAGGACACAAAAGAGCTTATTTGGACACGTGGCGCTCCTCCTCTATTCTCTGCGGTGAATCTGCATCTTTCTCGCCCCTCTAAGCTGAAATTAAAACTGTTAAGACTAAACTCCGTACATAAGTGGATAAACCAAGCTCTTCAATCCAATGGGACAAGCAAGCACAACAATGGATGCAACAGCTTCCCAGACAGAATTTTCCTCTGAGTGTGTGTGCATGCCTTTGTTCTTGTGTGCGTGTGTCTGCATATCTGTGTGTGCACGTGTGTTGTGCTAAGAAGCCTGTTCCTCGCTGCACTGTGGCGAGGCTGGTTCTCCGTCCCCACAGGCTGCTAGATTACATGCTGTTTTACAGGCATCCAAGTAATCCCTCAGACTCGTGGCAAATAATGCGGCCGAGTCACTCTGGTGTCCTTCACAGAGCGAGTCCGCTCATTGACATTTAGGGTTGTTTGTTACGCCACATAAACAGACCCGAGCCGTCTCTCCGAGGGAATTTACTGTCGGCTCAGGGTGCCTCTGCTGCGTGAGGACTGATAGCGCCCGAGAAAAAATGTCACTGCTATTTAAAGAGACACTTTATGTCCTCGCTCATTACCGCTCATACGCTGATATGAGAGATGGAGAAACTAGTAAAGATAGTTACAGATATGTCAATACAAATGAATTGAAAAGCCTGCAGTGCTCGGGAGCAGAATAAATTGACACATATACTGCGATTGATGAAGCAGGAGGGGTGGAGGGGGTGGTGGCTCGTATTGACGTCCTGATTAACACACTATTATACAGTTTTTAGCCACGTGTGTGACTTTCTCTGATTTGATCACCAAAAGCGAAAACATTTTCCCTTTGGGAATTGTTTATATTGCTCTCCAGTCACTGCAGTATCCTATAGTCTAATCTTTACCGGGAGACTTTATGCTAAATGCATGAGTAATTTATTGTCCTGTCAGGATAATTCCCCACTGACTCCGGAGTCTTGGAGAGGAACACCAAACAAGACTGAATAAGCAATGGGGCCATAAAACTGAGATGCATTGCCTTTGTATTGGCTCCTGGGCATGCTGTACGGATTTTTCATGTCTACCAATCTCTCCGACACTAATTGCTTTGGTATCACATTCTAGGGAGCAGTAAATTTCTGTGAGGTGTATGGTTCGCATTCTGTAGTGGGTCGGATCATCAGAGGTATAGCCCAATTTTATTGAGGCACTAAAGCCCCGGAGCACCTTACTCCTGAGAAACTGCTGAAGGGACGTTGCTGTGCATCGCATGGAACCAAGCAATTCAAAAAGAGACACAGGAGGGCCTATGGAACTACAAACTATTTCAATGTGCCTATGAGAACCATGAGAAGGCAAATTAACCAAACAAAATAAACCTGAATAGAATCTTCCTTTATCCTACACATCAGATTTCCACCAGTGAGCACATATCATCTGAAGTCTTGTCATTCGCTCCTCGCACCTTCCCGAAGCTATCGCACCTCAACGTGACTAATTGGTTCCCACAGAAGACGCCACATCTTCAACAAACTCTGCTGTGCAGGTGAAGCAGACACTATGCAGCTTTTTTCTTGCTGTTGTCAAAACTAGACGACTATTTTAAGGGTGTTATTGAAAAAATCCATGTATATTTTAAAGCAAAAGTTTTAAATCTCAGGTTTATTGTTCCTCACAGACCAGAGTGCAAAAAGAGTGCAACATAACAAACAACATAAACAACAGAACGAGACAATGAAGGTGGGTGTGTTGCGTGGGATCACTGGTGATTAAGGTGCACATCCACATGTAAACAGTAAAAAGTAGCCATGTTTGGCAGAATTAATAATAAATAAATAACAGATTAAAAACAGAGAATAGAACTGTGGTTATTAATGTATATAACCCAATATGTTAATTGTTAATTAATGATCAAATATTTGATCAATTAGTAATAAATACACAATATATGTATAGTGCAATGTCACTGTACCACTAATTGTAAAAATATGCATATAGAGATGAAAGTACTAGCATATATGTTGGTATAATAGTAAAATAGTAATAGTAAAAAATGTAATTGTATTTCAAACAGTATATAGTAAAGATAATATAAGTATGTTATTGTGTATCATAAGTATAATATAGTATTAGACTAAAATACTATATTACAAATATATGAAAATAATGATAACAATAGTATTAATAAACTTTGATATGTGTTATTTGTATATATGGTATATATTGTGGTATAAAAAGGCCTGACAATATAAAACCAATATAATTAAACCTAACATAAATAAATGATAACAGTGTGTGTGTGTGTGTGTGTGTGTGTGTGTGTGTGTGTGTGTGTGTGTGTGTGTGTGTGTGTGTGTGTGTGTGTGTGTGTGTGTGTGTGCGTGCTTGAGCGTGTGTGAGTGAGTGTGTGTTGAGGTGGTTCACAAGCTGTTTCAGAATCTGACAGCTTAGGGGAAGCAACTGTTGCAGAACGTCATACTGCTGGTGTTGATGCTGCAGAACCTGCGGCCTGATGGCAGTGCGACAAACAGTCTGTGTGGGGGGTGGAGAGGGGGTTGGGGTGGTCCTCCATGAATGAAGTTGCTGTGTGTGCGCAGCTTGTCCGTAAAAAATGTCCTGGATAAGGGAGAGAGAGGGTCATTAAGGTCTCTCTCTCTCTTCTTTATATTACTATCTGTAACATGTAGGAAAATTCATGATATTGCAGGGGATCTATTTAAAAACATCCTGCTTAATGTCCCTCCCTGCGTTCCATCTGCCGTAATCAAGTTCTCACTGTGCTGACACTGCCCTCTCAGATGAATGGTTATACGATTCAAGATGTGCTTTCGTCAGCCCAGATTAGCCGCTGGCTGTAAAAGTTATGAGTCAGACGTGTTGCCGAGAATCCCAGTCTTACTCCAAGTAGTTTCAACTCCATCCCTATGTGAGAGGGAAAGTCGTGCAGCCTGCCCCGGCCAAATGGGAAATGTCTCTCTCTAAAAATGGATTGTAACATCCATTTATTCCTGAAGTCTGCTGAGTAGCCCGGGTCGGGTTGAGAATCCAACAACTATGACAAAGCCTCGTGCAGCATGTGCCAAGTCCATATATTCCATGAGCTCTTTATGGCTCCGTACTTTGACAGGCGTTGTGCTGCCATTCGGCTTTGTGTGGCGAGAAACACATACACTGACTGTAATCACTTGATCCCAGCACTGACACTGAAGCGATAACATTGCACAAAAAACAATTTTCCTCTTTGCACTTTTCCTATCTCAACAAGGCTTACGACAGACATTCTACTTCTGATGCCATTGTCGCGCTGGACACACCTGCTTAATATTGATAATGCTGGAGGAAATGTAGCTGCGTGCAGGACCCGTGCCTTTTGAAATCTGCTCCAAATGTGGCCAGCGGGCCCTTTATGTGAGAGAGTGCAGTGGAAAAATTGGCACGGCTATTAACGCAAAATGAAATATCGCCTTCTTATAGCTTTTACCCTCAGCCTTTACTGAGAGAGCGGTGAAAAGAAGTGGAGAAGTTCATGTCAGCATAATGTCTGTGAGCAGGTAATGAACATCTCAGGTGGGTTACTGATTCATGCTTCGAATATTAAGAAACTACACCAAGAGGGGAGAAATCTTGCTCAGTGAAAATGAAAAATTATGAGTGAAACTATCCATTTCTTTAATGATTCAATTCTGCATAATTAACTTGCACATATAAGTGAGATATCTGTTTAAAGCCATGCAGAATACTGTGCTATGTGACATGAACATATTTCAAAATAGAGGCTGCGCTCTATAAAGGATGGTTAATTTTAAAGGTGTAGTAAATTCTGATATTATTAAATATAACTATATTTTATGTGATTTTAATTCCTTCTTCATAGATTCACTTACATCACCAAGCTTTGCATTTTAATTCTGAGAAATGTAGTGTACGGTGTGTGTGTGCGTGCGTGTGTGTGTGTGTGTGTGTGTGTGTGTGTGTGTGTGTGTGGGTGTGTGTGTGTGTGTGTGTGTGTGTGTGTGTGTGTGTGTGTGTGTGTGTGTGTGTGTGTGTGTGTGTGTGTGTGTGTGTGTGCATTGGGGATTGGGGGCATCCTGTAAGTGAAAAATGTGCAGATCTTTGCAGAAAGCTCCTCACTGCTTTGCTGATGGCAGGTTAACTCGCTTAGTGCATGAGACTGTTGTTGTGTTGTCCATAATTAATTTACGACTGATGTTAGCTGGTAAACAAATTAATACACAACACTACAGTGGGTGTTTAAAGATCCAAATATTTAGATCATGCATGTATTTGTGTATCTAGCTGGGCTTTACACTTTAAGACTTAAATGTCGTAATATTTGTCTGGTTGAATAATTTCACAAAATATTCTATACACTATTATAGTTATCCCACTGGATGTTTTCTAAAATACTTCTTTTTATTTTATTGTCTACAATTTCCTATTTGCAGCTTGATCACAGATGTTCGTGCCACCATGATTGTCTTTCGATGCAAATTACTGGATGTGAGCCTCAAGACACTGGTGAACTAAGTCATGACCCCTTCATGATTCATAGAGAATTCTTAATTGGGTCCATTTGAGGGGGGGGAAATACCAATCATCATTTGACCAGAAATAGATAATAAATCCAACGCATAATCCTTCTCACTGCTGAAAACTGGATGCTTTTGCTTCCATTTGCGCTTGTGTACAGAATGCTGATCTGGCAAAGTTAAAGAATCAATTACATATGATCACAAAATCTTCTAATCCTCTGGGATACATTTTAGAGATTACCACGGATGTCCTGCATTTTGCCGTTTGCAGCATCTTAAAGACGCCTCCGCTGCACGAATCACATGCAGACCAAGACCCTCTAAGCCTTGTGGTGTTATGAGCCATCCGACAAATATCTGAATTACTGCTGTTGACAGGGGGGGAGAGGGGGTGGTGGTGTTTCTTTTTCCAAGGTGGTAGAGAGAGAATTGAGATATCATTCAAACTAACAGCCCGCTGACTCAAGCCTCTGTTAGTGTTTATGTGGGAGAGGTCAGGGTTTCTATTCCACTCAGGTTAACTTCTGTCGTATATTCTCTGCCCACAATGGGCAGAGGTTATTTGGCTGAGAGTCGGGAGTATAGCACAAACACACAGTTTACAGCATCGGGATTAAAGGTTGGAAACAAAAGGTGTTATATCCTACTTGATTTAACAGCTCTGTATATACAGTCTAGTCTGTTGGATGAGAAAGGTTCATCATATTCAGGAGGAGGCATCAGAGAATGAGAATGATTTCACCAGCATAGACCAGGATATAAAGGAGTCGCTGCCTTTTTGAGTTATCTTTAATAGCCACGGCACCCACGCAGGTTTTAAAATGTGCTACAAAACATAATTAACTACATTTAGTATAAAAACATTTTATCAGCTCAAAGTTTGAAGGGTGAATTCCTGCCACAGAAACACCAGAGAACTACTGATTTATCCTTATTATCCTATTAATATAAAACATCACATCTTACGCCCACGTGTTAGCATGAGATATAGTTTTTGATTGACTCTGCCACTTAGATGAGACGGATTGACAACAATCTCGAGCACTAATAACAGAAGTGAGAAACCAAATCAATGAAAACATGGAAGAAACCGATGGGGACAGATTTGTTGTGGACATTATGTGAATGAAAGTAATCACTGAAGGGGGCATGCGCCACAAAATGACTGACACATCTTTTTGAGGCAACAGAGAAGCGGCTAAAAAAACTTTTGTATATTTCACAGCCGGCAGAGCTCATTTCTGGAGCCAGCCTGAGGGATTGTGACAAATTACGTGTCAAAGATTTATGATGTGAGACGTAATAGGGCCACCCAGCTGGTGAAGTAGATGAATGTGCATATCTCAGTGACATCCACACATCTGCTTAGCCGCTGATGAACATGAACGAGCCATGACACAGTCGCTGACCTAATTCGCTGTGCAGCTACGTACGTACTACAGTTGAATGTCCATTCGTTATTTACAGAAATGAGTTGTCCACAGACTTGCTGTTGGAGCCACTGAATCATCAGACAACACTGATTCTGTGGCCTAGTTTACTTCAGTGATTTATTGAGATTTCTGTGTGCAAAACAGTTTAGGCAGGAGAAAAAGAATCAAACCCCTTAAAATGTGTTTCCAATCAGATTTAATTTCTGACAGTCAAATTCAAAAGAAGGAATCACTACAATCCAGTACATCTGAGTCAAGGATATATTTTATTATCCAACAGAGAAGAACCATTTAATAATTCAGTATCATTGTCAAAATGATGATGGCCGCGTCGTATTTTACATGGCAAGCATGAACTCAAGGTCCCACAGA
This sequence comes from Hippoglossus stenolepis, assembly GCF_022539355.2. Taxonomy (NCBI): domain Eukaryota; kingdom Metazoa; phylum Chordata; class Actinopteri; order Pleuronectiformes; family Pleuronectidae; genus Hippoglossus; species Hippoglossus stenolepis. Next base: position 14,591,186 of record NC_061489.1, read on the forward strand.
GAGCTGGAGAGTTCGACAATTTTACTGTAAGGCACATCTTTTATGCATGCTCTTTTCACACATAGGGACCCCAAACATGAACATCTGCCAATTATGCCAACACGGAGAGCAGAACATTGAGCTGATTCCAAAACTGCATCTTAACTCAGAATTATTCATGTTCTGTTCAGGGAACCCAACCGTCCACTGGCCCTGGCGTTTATTAAGTGCACACTGACACATTTTTGGCTGTATATAGGTAGAGAGTGGTTATTTATAATTGTCTGCTAAATCACAGCGAGCTATCTTTATGGAACAAAGGGGACAGGTTCACTTTCGCTGTTCACTTCATCACCAGGTGTATGGAACAACAACACGCAGGAATCAGAAGAGCTTAAAGGAGCAGTCACCTCAGAATGTCACAGACAAGATAAAAGGAGAGTTGGTCTTTTCATCCTTGATGTGGAATGATTCTAGTGTTCTGCCAGACAGCATCCGCGCATACACGCACACACACACACACACACACACACACACACACACACACACACACACACACACACACACACACACAGATCTCTAACCTGTTTACTTCCTGGAAGAAGATGTAGGATCACATCGAATGGGGGTACCTGAAATGGCAGGGGGTGGGATTGATAGCTGAAGAAGAGATCTATGATCCAGTAGCTTTACAAAAATATTTTGGTGCAAAATACATTCAGTAACCATCGTGCTATCTGCTAGTTACGATAGCTTCTGGCTTTTAGAGTGTTTTGCAGCATCAGTCTAGATAATGCATGTGATTTCACTACTTCCTCTTTTTATAGGTCCGGTACATGAGGTAATTGCCCTTTCCCGCTATCCACTTTTAGCTCTATGAAAGAACGCATTAGTGTGCTGTGTAAAAAACGAAATACTCCATGGAGCTGAGCGAAGGCACAGATCATGTATTCTGGACCGCAACACAGAAAGGGGAAAAGAAAAAGCCTCGGCTTTCGGTCCACTGAATAATTAAAAGGATGCTTTATTGGTTTATCCAACCTAACATGCTGTGGACAGTGAGGGTGAGCTGTCCCTAGGTGAGCCGTGGTAACAGCTGCCTACCTTGGAAAAATGATAGTTGTGCAGATCATTAAACCTTATCCTAATTAAAGGATGTACATGCAGCATTGCAGTGTAATGTGAATGAAGTTAAAATGCTGTAGCATGCTCTTCATTTGATTTCACAGGCATATTTAATCTCTGGAACACATTTGAAGGATGATTACTATGTGATCTTATTTCCTGATCACAACAAAACAGTCTCACTTTTTAATCCTGGCGTTCTGCCTCAGACGTCAGACTTTCTCTATGAAATATTATTTAGCAGTTTTCCTGTGAAATGTGAGGGCATCACGTGTTGCCAAAATGGCATTATGCTAAATGAGCATATGCCATGCAAAGTGAGCGATGTGGCGCCTCAATGTTTGCCTCGTAAGTATCTTATACCTAATAACATACCTCTCTCTGGCCTCCACCTCTGCAGGTTCCTCTGTGCTGCTCTTCACATTTTCCTGGCCAGTTTTGGGGTCCTCTTTCCTTGTGGCATTGGGTGAGGAACTGCTCTTTGAGGTCTCCTCGTTGACCTGGAGACCCTGGATGGTGTTCTGTTGGTGCCATGCTTGTTGCCCCGCTCTGACATAGACAGGCGTGGGCCCTGGCGTTGGTGCCAAGATGCTGTGGGCCGGGCTGCTAGTCTTCCGTAGTCCCCCAACACCTCTTTCCCGTGAGTGACTCTTCAGCCGACCCTGGGTGGGCGTCCCTCTGTGGTCCAGGCCATCCTGTTGGATGTAGCCTCCCACCCCGCCAACGCCACCACCTCCACTGCCAGCCGAACCTTGGGATGAATGGCTGAACCAGCGCCAGCGAAGCCTGAGGATCTGCTTCACGTCAAATTCCTTCTTCCCCGACACAGACATCCTCCTCTGGGTTTGGAGATGAAGGCAATGGTACGATGAGTCCCCAAAAACATGGAGAGCAGAGAGGAGAAGAGCCCTGGTTTCAGTCCTCTCTGACTAAAACGTGCCTCTTCTCTTCCGTTATTGTCTCACTACTATCATGACCGCCCCCTCCTCCTTCTATTACTCCTCCGTTGTTCTTTTATTGGAGATGGAAAGCAGTCCTCTGCAGCTTTTGTTCCTGTGCCTGCGACTACTACCCTCCCTCCAACTCTCCCTCTCTGTCTTTCTCTCTCTCTCCTTCCTCCTGTGCTGCTGCTGTTTCTGTTTGCTGCTGCTGCTGCGCCGCTGGAGCTGACTTAATGCACATGCATGATCCACACACCCTCCCCTTCGCCTCCTCTGTTTCGCTTTCTCTCTCTCCCTCTCTCTGCTCGTCTCTCCTGTGCACACACACTGTGAGAGACAGACACATATACCCTGGAAATTAAATGAGAAAAATCTTCCCAGCCCTGCCGCTGCTACTGTTCTGTGTGTCCCTGTGTGACTATGTATGCTTGTGTGATATCAGGGCTGCCTGCTCTTGCAGGGGGGGGGGTATCATTGAGCCAGGATGATGAGGTCACACCTTAACAAAGTAAATCGGTGCTTGCCGAAGGAGACAACGAGGAAGACTACTAACTACACTGCATGATCTGGACTCTTACTAGGAGCTTGTAATCCATTCATGTATATCCACTCATGCTCATGCATTCAGAAAAGCAGGGATAGATAAATAAATAACTCATAAATATGCAACTCACACTGTTAAAGGAAAGTGAAATTTATCTCATATCATGTGCAGCCTGCTATTCTCGCATCAAACAGGAACCCAAGGGGGGATGTCTCAGTGTAGGTAGTCATGCAGAGAAAAAATATTCTCCTTCGGTCCCTGCTTTGAAAGCCCCCTGTGATTACAAGTGAAAAACTACATACTGATGAACCTTCAAGGTCAGTCAGCTGCCGCTTCAACAGTCAGGGCTTCAGAAAACCGTCTCCTACATTTCAAAAATAGATCCTGCTGCTGCGGTTGCTTAATACTCCTCCAATGTAGGTAATTGATATACAACAACTAAACCCCTGCTTAAAGGCACAGGGGCAGGGAAACAGCATACAAGGTCGTTTAGGTACATTTGATCAATCCATTTACAGCATATGAAAAGTCTGGCACATGCTGTGTGGGATATTTTGTCATTACTATTGCATCTGGATGTTTTAGCTACTTTATTATGATCCAGTTGCCAAAGGAAACTGTATATGCCCATGGGGCAGGCAGTAATTACTTACAGAATGATTGAAAGACTATAAAACACAACAATCCTTACACCTGCTTGAGGCTGCATAAAGCATCTGGTGAGGATTTATGGATATTTACATTGAAATTACTCAGTCAGTGTTAATGCTCAGATCCCTATTCACACTGTTTTCACTGTTTATCACTGCAAGCTTACACACTGACATTCACATTCCTGTAACATGGATCAAAATGAAACACTGTCTTTCTGTACTGGCTCCAAATTTCCACCCCCATAAGAAAGGTGAAAGAACATTGCACTCAAACTGCTGGATTTCAACACTGCACAATCTTTAATCCGCCTCCACTACCTCCCACTGCCGGTTTGCTACCGTGTCCACTCATATCTACCGGGAGGACAACAGCGGATCTTATTTGATGGGATAGTTACACAGGCATTGATCTGATCTATAAAAGATGTTTAAATATCTTCCACTCACAGATTGCACATTGTCTCTTTTCTCTGATGATAAATAACGTATTTACAGCTGAGGATGACATGGACACTGTTTGTTGCCCCTCGCATAACACGTGGGCTCATTGAATCATCTGGAAACGCCTCACAGCTCACCCGTCCTTCCTAGCTGAGAACGTCTCTTTAAGTCTAAGTCTCTGTGTTCTTCACACATGCCAAACAACAACACATAAAGGATCAAAGGATTTTCCAACATGATCAAGAAAAATGCAATAAAACATTTTCAGGTCAATGCATTATTCAAATCATTCCTATGGTTACAATTACAGAAGGCTGAAAGACAACATGAAGTGTGTGGCTCATCCGTTGTATAAAGTGTTTATGCTAATGATACAATAAGAATGGAGGAGCTTCAAACATTGTTTTCACAGTCAAGAGGCAAACCACTGAATTAATAATAAGGACTTTCTCCGTATATACAAATATTTTATATTATATTGTGCGATTTTGGAGCCTAGCTGGTTTGAACTGGGGATTCAAATAATTCAGACGGTTTACACACATGCTTTGAGTTGGTGTATCTTCAACAGCATCGGCTCGGTTGCTCTGGGCTTCAGTTGTCCATAAAAGAAGCCATTTTGGTTTGCTGCGCCGTAGACCTTCACCTTTTGACTTTAACCATTTCACAACAGAGATACAATCATCCATAGCGTACTAATGAAATGAATTACTTCCATGAATTAATTGTAGAGTTTTTATTGATCATACATTGGAGTACGTTGTCCACACTTTTTATGGTGTTGGACTGAGTGACACTATAACCACTCATTATGTCCTTAAATAGCTTGCAATACATTTATGTTTAAATGTACAGTAAGTACATTAATTGTGCTATGAACCACTCTATACTCTTCTACAACCAGGATAAGAAATGCTTAATTATAGGCCTTAAAATGTACATAATCATAAATAATACTGTTCCCCACGCTGCAACTTATTTTGTAACTAAACAACCTAATTATCTAATATCTTGATTTTGTTGTTTTTCCATGCAGTTTCTTTTTTCTTTTTACCACAGTCTTCAATCCCTGAATGATTATCACCCCAGGTAGAATCAGCTGTACACATGAACTCGTGATGTTTAATATCCTCTCTGTTTTTTGTTTTTTGTAAAAAAAAAAAAATCTATTAAGCAAAACACTTTATATTTACACGATGGTCCTTTGCTATTGGTACTTTTTTAAATTATTTATACAAAATGATCTTTAAATATGGCTGTATCTGTGCTAAACTGCCTCCAAAAAGCTAATAATACTAATAATAAAAGGCTAAAGGTTTATTAAAGTGAGATGTGATTTAATGTATGGAAACAGATCACACTGGGTAACCTTCCTTATTCTTGCAGGAGTCAAGGACACCATCTGGCCGCACTCTGCATCATGACACATGGGATGTCAGACTGGTGTGGTAAACCAAATTATCATCCAACATCTGCCTCCCCAGTCAACATACCCTTTCTTTAACTGGACAGGACAGGTAGATGAGCTCCAGTTGCAATAGAAATCAAGATGTCTTGATTAAATGTTGATATATTATATTTTTATATATACTGCAAATACAGCTGAAATCAATATTCATCAAACATTTCAAAACTGTATAAATGTGAATGTGATAACAGTTCAGCATTAATTAATCATAAAAACATAGGTATATCTATATCTATCTATGATTCAGACACAGCATCTAAAATAAATAGTGGTTTGAAATTTCAGAGCAACATATTACCCTTAATTATAAGTATATCCAGGTCTTTGCTGAAACATCCGTGATCTTTCATGTCTATGATCAGGGTTATGAAACGAGTTTCAGCCTGAAAACGTGTTACTGTACCTCCCGAATCAATAGGAGAAACGGTTTAAAACGCATATGAATCAGATTAACCAAGTCACCAGAATGCATGAGAAAAATGTTCTACTCTCTTTCTGACTATCCCCTCCAATGTGCTAATGCATAGGTGTTCATTCACGGTCGAAAAAAATCTGTCATCTTGCTTCTTACCTGGAGAAAGGGACTCTATTCGATACTCTTCAGCATTCGACCAGTGGAATTATCGTCTAAAATGACAACATCCCGGACATAAATGGAATCCAAAAACGTACACATCACAACTGTGCAGGACTGTTCCCCTTTTTTCTTCTCCTGTGTCCTTTCCTTTCTGTGTCCCGCTCCACAAAGGAAAGGGGCACTTTCCTCTTTAAAAGGAAACTCCTGAAAAAGTTCCTTCCTTTGCAGTAACACAATTGTGCACATGCAGCCATGAGTAATGGGATCACATCCTGTGTTCGAGGCACAACACTGCTCTCACAAAGCCTCACCCTAAAACAACTATAACACTTGCTTTAATTAATCTGGTCAACGTGGGAATATCTCACATTTCTGCTTGATAAAAAACAATATTATTGAAGCAAGCCAATGTTTGTTCACAGTAAATACAGTTTAAATATGTATGATGCCAAATAGATAGTCATCGATGATAATGAAACAAAAAATAAAACTGAATATGAATGTGATCAAATTCATTTTAGCATTAACTAAAGTCAAAAACCTCTGTCAAAAGTCTACAGAGTTTTCATGGTGTATATATCAGATCCTTGAAACAGTGGTTTATTGTAGTCCAACCACTGGGTGGTGTATTTTCCATTCCTCAAAGAAGACCCATAAGTACACTGTTTTGACATTCCAGGGGTTTCAAAGGACCCTACAACATTTTCATTTTGCCATATTTATCTTATTATCTGTATTCATCTCCACATAAAGGCAAAATTTTAGTGATATGACCAATGTAATAAAAGTCGGTGACAGTAACAACCTGCGAATAAGAGGGATTCAATGTTACTTATTACCTTTTTTGAAGTCCAAAACTTTTCCATAAACAGTATCTAACTGATTTTAAAAGTAATAATGTATCAAATGAAAATGTGGCAACAATGTGACAATGAAGATAATTTATAAAGATAATCACTCATAATCACTACAGTCCACACTATAGTGAGTTTGCCATTTTGTAGTGCTGTCTGACTGTTGAAATAATCACAATGCATCATTAAAAGAAGTGTATAACGATGGTCACTAAACAGGCAACATATAGCCATCGTGCATTGCACTCATGGTGTAGAGACGAGAGGAGAGAGGGCAGCAGGAATAGCCCAACCTGTTATACAAAGTTAAATATGAGCAGAGTAGTGCATTATAGCACAAACTAAGACAAACAACTTTATTTCTACATTTAAAGATGGTCATTCACCTTGTTTTTTTTACTTGAACGTAGTAATACTTCATGTCTGAATTTCCACCGGCCAATGTTGTTGTACGTCATAATTCTGTAAAATGATGTAAAAAAATGAATAGTGTCCCCAAAATAATTATTTTGCTGTTGAGCTCACCATAAAGTCCTCTACATAGAAGACCCTATACAGTAAAGTAGGGGTTAGTGAATGAGTGGGTAATTTCAGACACAGCCACAGTGTTTTGTTCAACATTCAACTGTTTCGCCAACCACTTTATTGTTTTGGTTTGTTATCATTTCTCTCAGAACATCTTTTTCTGTTTACTATGGAAAAAGTCAAATAAAAAGAAACAGTAGGGAACTTATTTATGTAGATTTAATCCATATTGGTATTCTGCCTTTTGTAATTTGTCGCTATATGGCATAATTGTATACCAGTGAGTGTATTTCAAGTTCAGCTTGACAAAAGTAAAGCCAAATCATTTTGATCTCGTCCTGCTGAATGCCTGTGGTACAGGTAAAAACACCAACCCCTCAATGTAAGTGGGTGGGACATGGGACAAACTCAGCAATCATAGTGGTTTCTGTCAGTTTTGGTAATTTATATCAAATAGATGTATGTTCAAGTTTTGACTTTTATACTAAGTTTCATTTTAATTAGTTATTCGATGCTGTAAAAATGGGATAATGTGTATTAATAGAAAGCTGAGATTCATTGAGCCAACCACAGGTTGGTTGGCTCAACATAAAGTCAATGGCACAAGATGTCTTTCTCTGTTTATTCAAAATGTGAAACTTTCAGTTCCATATTTCAATATGGAACTGAAAGTTTAGCATTTTTAAAAAACAGCTAAATCCAGGCTTCATAAATTCTTACAGAGGCTACTTTTTTAGTGTCGTCAAGTGTCCCGTTGTCATGTCAATTACATCTCAATGTTTTTTAAATTGTAAAACATATTTCCTGTTTCTTGTTTGGTTTATTTAAGTATTTTTTCAGTAGATTTTGCAGTAGATGTGCAGGGTAATCTTAATTGCCCAAATTCCATACATCTTAACTTAACTGAGATATGTACAATCCATACTGTAAACTATAAAACTTTGCATGTCCTCAATTCAGTTCAGTATTTACTCAGGAGGAAACAGGGTACTCTAAACACTTTTAAAGGGGCCTGCCCAACATCTTGAAATATACCTGTTCCATTACATCATTATTTTGGATTTTTTGTTTTGAAAATGGCAACCTTACTGTTTGTCCTGTTGGATAAATGCACTGTGATATAATCTATCTATATATTTCTATATGTGGAGTGATACAGTCCACTGTTTGTTGGTGTTTGTCATGACCTGTTCACTGAATTTAATATATCACTGTATCCGATGTTAGCTATATATAGCTTTATCAGTCGTGAACAGCATATCACCAGTGACAAATCTTAAAAATACAAATAATAACTCGAGTCCGATGAGTTGTTGTATGATTGTTAATGTGTATCAGTCAAAATTAATTAATAATTCAAAAGCTTGCCTCATCTCTGCATAAACGTTTCACTAAGTCCAGTGTCACATGAGTCCAATTACTAAATATACATGGGGAACTATTCTAACTAATCCTAAGTATTGATCATATATCATATCATATAGAAATAGTAAATACAGATTGAAGAAACATTATTAATTCTATAAATTTTTTATTTAGTTTCTTTGGCAGAATGCAAACAAAAGAATAGACCCAAAATATTGTGTTCCATTTTCATCATATCTGATCAAAACTATGCAACTCTATCAATGCATATTTTTGGAAACAAATGAAATACAAATGTCTATATTTGTGACATTGTTTTACATAGTCATAAGCAGTGTGTACAGAGAAAAGAAATAAAATACAGAGGATCATATAAAAGGTAAGAATGAAAATGACAGAATAAGGAAGCAAAACATGTTTAAAACAAGTGACACAAATGCATATTTTTGGTAAATCACATAAAATTTGAAGGTGAATTGATTTGCTTAAAAATGAACAGAGAAGTACTGACAGCATTTTAGAGAGTTGATAGTTTTTCTAAACAGTGATTGTCTTTGCAATTATGGTGTATACAACGCCATCACTCTTTAGAATGTGAATGTGTTAGGGCCAGCCAGTGGCGGACTGCACTCATTTCAAAGTGCGCATTGTTTCTAAGCATTAGGTTACAAGTTAGAGTGATTTTTTTTAAAAAGCGACCTTCCTGTAAATAGGACATCACATTAGTTCAGTCTGTGAATATATGAATGAATTAGTGAGATAACAAATTAATTAATGAATTCATTAAAATATACAAAATTAATTAAACTGAATTAAGCAATGAAAAATAATAAATAAAATTAATGATAAAAAAAAATGAAAATTCAGACTTAAAAAATGTATGATTTGTCATTACCACTCTGTGAATAAACCTCATAATGAATTCAACCAACAAAATAACAGACTGAGTCATTGATAAACTATCTGTTTCCACAGACTAATTTCACCTCACAATGACAGTCACCACCTCAGATTGTCATCCAAACAATATCGGGACAATCTGATGTAGAATTTCAATGTAAAAGCCCTTGAAATATCATATTTTTACTGTTTTGGTTGTGGCAACAGAGAAGGAGATTATTATGGCCCTTTACAAAGATGCCGTCACTGAAAAGATGGCAGAGGGCAGTGAGTTATTGCACCCCCTACATGTTTACTAGTCTGGTATCTGTTACATTGGTTAGCCTCCAAAATTTGAGGTCTGATGCTTCAAGTCCGCCCCTGGCCAGCTCTCTGTTACATAAATATACTTCTACAATGGTTATATAATATCAAAGCTTGAAAATAAAATGATTTCATACAGAAAAACTGGTAACTGTTTGTATTTGTGTTTTGTGTATAAACAGGATTTTCCTTCAAAATAACTATTGTAACTATCTGTTCTGTGCAATAGACCCCTGGATACAAACATACCACACCCGTTCATTAAAAACATTCATTTAATAGAATGTAGTAGGACAAAATGACAAACCCTGTAATAAACTATTGATGGATATTTGGTGACATGGCATATTTTCAATAAATCTGGACTATGTACAAAAACAATATTTATTATTACAATACAAATTAATCTTATTTACAGTTTGAAGGGACTTTAAACAATCTCATGCACTCCTGACTAATTATTGAAAAAAAAGAGAAAATAATTACTGACATTAAGATGATGTGTCTCCAGAGATAAAAAAAAAAGTGAAGTTTAAAGAATTTACCGTTCTAGGAGAATATTTTTGACTGTACATGAGAGTTGAATTGGCTTCATAACCAATCATTTTTTGGGTGAGACAGATAGTTCAAGTCTTGGGAACCTAAAACCGCCTCTTGAAACACTGTCACTGCTGGAAGATGAAGACAATCTTGTCTTTTTAGAGGGTACTGACAGACCTGCACTTCCCTCTGCTCCTGCTTCACTGCCCTCGCCAAGTGACACTTCGTATGACCCCTTAGACTTTGAACCAAACCCTCCAAAGGTGCCAAACTTCAACTTGCTTTTCTTTCCTTTGACCTTGCTTCCTCCCAGGTCTAATGAAATGTCGCCACCCTCAGCATCTAGGTGAACTGAAGGAGAACTGACTGCAAGCCCTCCCTCATCACTCAGAGAAGACGACCGATGCCTTGATTTCTTGAAAAGATCAAGTGAGGCTGACTTGCCTTTAGTTGACACACCAAGTCCAGGATCACCTTCTAGTTTTAATTTCCCACTGGCACTCAATTCTCCCTCAGGTCCCCGAACGTCACCTACACTACTGCCCTTTGCTTTTGATTTGCCAAATAGTTTTGGCATCTTTACCTTTACTTTGCTTTCACTTTGCTTTAGTTCTGGACTGGCAACCTCAACAGACGGAGGCTGTAGATTTATTCCTCCAGTTACTGAAAATTCAGATTTTACATTTCCTCCACCTTCTTGGCCTTTTAGCTGAGGGAGAGCAATACCAAATTTCGGTACCTTGATTTTGGGCAATATTACTGTTCCCTCTGGGTATTGAAGGCCACCAATTGCACTGCCCACCGAAAAATTAGCATCAGAAGTCTTTAATTTCAAATCTGACCCTTCCAACCTAACATCTGGACACTCCATAGAATATCCATCAGAAGCAGCATTCAGTCCCTCAGATAAAGACCCATCGCCTTTTAATTTTGGTGATTTGATATCAAATTCCACATCAGGAAAATGAAGCTTACCAAAAATAGGCTTCTTTACCTTTGTTCCTTTGACATGAATATTTGGTGTGTCTACATCAACGTCTACTGCTGGTGTTGCTATGTCAAAATCAGGTTTCTTTGCCTTTGCTTTCACTTTAGGAAGCTTAAATTTACCCCTTTTCCCCTTTACATTGATGTCAATATCAGGGGCATCCAGACTTGCTTCAGTGTCTGGGAGATTTACATCTGTTCTGGAACCTTTAGCTCCCACACTGAACATGGGTTTCTTAACCATTGATTCTGGACCTTCGACTTCTAGCGATTTCATTCCAAACTTAGGACCCTTGAACTTGGGAAACGTAACACCTGTCTTTCCACCTTCTATTGTCATGGTTGGTGATTTAATATTAGCTTTTGGATCTTTGATATCCCTTTCCATTTTGGGCACTGACACATCCATCTCAGTTATTATTTTAGGCCCTTTGATTCTGGGCATTTGAATTCCACCCTTAAAGCCTTCAACCTCTGGACCTTTAATATCAATAAAAGGGGGTTTAATGTCTCCTTCAATATTTGGAGGTGTCAAATCAATGTCTGGCAGTGTTGGTCCTTTTATGGTTGGTATTTTGAGTTCAGGTCCTTCCAGCTTTGGAAATGAGACATCAACACCACCTTTAGGAGTGGAACCCTTCACATTGAAATCCACACCGGGCATGGAGAGTTTGGGTCCTGAAATATTTGGCATGTTGAATCTGGGCCCTTTAAACTTAGCACTAGGACTCTCAATGTCAACATCTAGTCCTGTGATATCCACTTCAGGTGCTTTAATATCAATGTCTGCTGTTGGAAGGCTGACATCAATTTCTGGGCCTTCAAGTTTAGGAACTTTTCCACCAAATGTTGGCATTGTAAACTTGGGCATTTTAAATCCTCCTTTCTGACCCTCGAAGTCAAAATCTGTTCCTTCAATTTCAACCTTGGGAGCTTTTATGTCACCCTCAATCGTTGGACCAGACACATCAACATTTCCCTTCATGTTGGGCCCCTTCAGACCAATATCCCACTCTGGAAGCTTGGGTCCTGACAGTGATGGCAATTTGATCTTGGTTCCTTTGAATTTTGCATCAGGACCTTCAAATTCTGGCCCTTTCATGTCAACCTCAGGTACATTAAAATCAATATTAGCTTTTGGTAGGTTTACATCAACATCTGGACCCTCCACTTTAGGTCCCCTGAAGCCAAAGGAAGGCATTTTTATATGAGGCATGTCAAATCCACCTTTTGGACCCGAAACATCAACCTTGGGACCTTTAATATTGATCTCTGGAGCATTGATATCAACACCAGGTGCTTTTAAGTCTCCTTCAATCTTTGGAAGTGACATATCACCTTTAAATGTGGGCCCTTTCAGATTGAAGTCCACATCTGGCATACTGATCTTTGGTCCGGAGATGTTTGGCATTTGGAATCTTGGTCCCTTGATCTTGCCACTAGGACTCTCTAGCTCAACCTCTGGTCCTTTGACATTCAATCCGGGAGATTTAATATCAATATCAGCTCCTGGCAAGCTGACATCAACGTCGGGCCCTTCAAGTTTTGGACCTTTCAATCCAAAGCCTGGCAATTTAAATTTGGGCATTTTGAATCCACCTCTGTGCCCCTCAATGTCGACCTCTGGTCCCTCAATGTCAATCTTGGGAGCTTTGATGTCACCTTTAATGTCAACCTCAGGTATGTTTACATCAATATTAGCTTTTGGTAGGTTTACATCAACATCTGGACCCTCCACTTTAGGTCCCCTGAAGCCAAATGAAGGCATTTTTATTTGAGGCATGTCAAATCCACCTTTTGGACCCGAAACATCAACCTTGGGACCTTTAATATTGATCTCTGGAGCATTGATATCAACACCAGGTGCTTTTAAGTCTCCTTCAATCTTTGGAAGTGACATATCACCTTTAAATGTGGGTCCTTTCAGATTGAAGTCCACATCTGGCATACTGATCTTTGGTCCGGAGATGTTTGGCATTTGGAATCTTGGTCCCTTGATCTTGCCACTAGGACTCTCTAGCTCAACCTCTGGTCCTTTGACATTCAATCCGGGAGATTTAATATCAATATCAGCTCCTGGCAAGCTGACATCAACGTCGGGCCCTTCAAGTTTTGGACCTTTCAATCCAAAGCCTGGCAATTTAAATTTGGGCATTTTGAATCCTCCTTTGTGCCCCTCAATGTCGACCTCTGGTCCCTCAATGTCAATCTTGGGAGCTTTGATGTCACCTTTAATGTCAACCTCAGGTATGTTAACATCAATATTAGCTTTTGGAAGGTTTACATCAACATCTGCACCCTCTAATTTCGGGCCTTTAACGTTAAAAGAAGGCATTTTGATTTTCGGCATTCCAAATCCACCCTTGTGCCCTTCAATATCAATCTCTGGAGCTTTGATGTCAACACCAGGTGCTTTCATGTCTCCTTCAATCTTTGGAAGTGAAACATCAACACCACCTTTAGGGGTGGAACCTTTCAGATTGAAATCCATACCGGGCATGGAGAGTTTGGGTCCTGAAATATTTGGCATGTTGAATCTGGGCCCTTTAAACTTACCACTAGGACTCTCAATGTCAACATTTAGTCCTGTGATATCCACTTCAGGTGCTTTAATATCAATGTCTGCTGTTGGAAGGCTGACATCAACTTCAGGTCCTTCAAGTTTTGGACCTTTCACTCCAAAGCCTGGCATTTTAAATTTAGGCATTTTGAATCCTCCTTTGGGCCCCTCAATGTCAATTTCTGGCCCTGTAATGTCAACCTTAGGTACGTTAACATCAATATTAGCTTTTGGAAGGTTTACATCAACATCTGGACCCTCCAATTTATGGCCCTTGAAGCCAAAGGAAGGCATTTTTATATGAGGCATGTCAAATCCACCTTTTGGACCTTTAACATCCACCTGGGGACCTTGAATATTAAAGTCTGGAGCATTGATATCAACACCAGGTGCTTTTATGTCTCCTTCCAACTTTGGAAGTGACATATCTCCTTTAAATGAGGGCCCTTTCAGATTGAAGTCCACATCTGGCATACTGATCTTTGGTCCGGTGATGGATGGCATTTGGAATCTTGGTCCCTTGATCTTGCCACTAGGACTCTCTAGCTCAACCTCTGGTCCTTTGACATTCAATCCGGGAGATTTAATATCAATATCAGCTCCTGGCAAGCTGACATCAACATCAGGCCCTTCAAGTTTTGGACCTTTCCCTCCAAAGCCTGGCATTTTAAATTTAGGCATTTTGAATCCTCCTTTGTGCCCCTCAATGTCAACATCTGGTCCTTCAATGTCAATCTTGGGAGCTCTGATGTCACCTTCAATCTTTGGAACAGACACGTCAACATCTCCCTTAATGTTGGGCCCCTTTAGACTAAGATCCCACTCTGGAAGCTTGGGTCCTGTCAGTGATGGCATTTTAATCTTGGGTCTTTTGAATTTTGCATCAGGACCTTCAATGTCAATTTCTGGCCCTGTAATGTCAACCTTAGGTACGTTAACATCAATATTAGCTTTTGGAAGGTTTACATCAACATCTGGACCCTCCAATTTAGGGCCCTTGAAGCCAAAGGAAGGCATTTTTATATGAGGCATGTCAAATCCACCTTTTGGACCTTTAACATCCACCTGGGGACCTTGAATATTAAAGTCTGGAGCATTGATATCAACACCAGGTGCTTTTATGTCTCCTTCCAACTTTGGAAGTGACATATCTCCTTTAAATGAGGGCCCTTTCAGATTGAAGTCCACATCTGGCATACTGATCTTTGGTCCGGTGATGGATGGCATTTGGAATCTTGGTCCCTTGATCTTGCCACTAGGACTCTCTAGGTCAACCTCTGGTCCTTTGATATCAAATCCGGGGGCTTTAATATCAATATCAGTTCCTGGCAAGCTGACATCAACATCAGGCCCTTCAAGTTTTGGACCTTTCCCTCCAAAGCCTGGCATTTTAAATTTAGGCATTTTGAATCCTCCTTTGTGCCCCTCAATGTCAACATCTGGTCCTTCAATGTCAATCTTGGGAGCTCTGATGTCACCTTCAATCTTTGGAACAGACACGTCAACATCTCCCTTAATGTTGGGCCCCTTTAGACTAAGATCCCACTCTGGAAGCTTGGGTCCTGTCAGTGATGGCATTTTAATCTTGGGTCTTTTGAATTTTGCATCAGGACCTTCAATGTCAATTTCTGGCCCTGTAATGTCAACCTTAGGTACGTTAACATCAATATTAGCTTTTGGAAGGTTTACATCAACATCTGGACCCTCCAATTTAGGGCCCTTGAAGCCAAAGGAAGGCATTTTTATATGAGGCATGTCAAATCCACCTTTTGGACCTTTAACATCCACCTGGGGACCTTGAATATTAAAGTCTGGAGCATTGATATCAACATCAGGTACTTTTATGTCTCCTTCCAACTTTGGAAGTGACATATCTCCTTTAAATGAGGGCCCTTTCAGATTGAAGTCCACATCTGGCATACTGATCTTTGGTCCGGTGATGGATGGCATTTGGAATCTTGGTCCCTTGATCTTGCCACTAGGACTCTCTAGGTCAACCTCTGGTCCTTTGATATCAAATCCGGGGGCTTTAATATCAATATCAGTTCCTGGCAAGCTGACATCAACATCAGGCCCTTCAAGTTTTGGACCTTTCCCTCCAAAGCCTGGCATTTTAAATTTAGGCATTTTGAATCCTCCTTTGTGCCCCTCAATGTCAACATCTGGTCCTTCAATGTCAATCTTGGGAGCTCTGATGTCACCTTCAATCTTTGGAACAGACACGTCAACATCTCCCTTCATTTTGGGCCCCTTTAGACTAAGATCCCACTCTGGAAGCTTGGGTCCTGTCAGTGATGGCATTTTAATCTTGGGTCTTTTGAATTTTGCATCAGGACCTTCAATGTCAATTTCTGGTCCTGTAATGTCAACCTTAGGTACGTTAACATCAATATTAGCTTTTGGAAGGTTTACATCAACATCTGGACCCTCCAATTTAGGGCCCTTGAAGCCAAAGGAAGGCATTTTTATATGAGGCATGTCAAATCCACCTTTTGGACCTTTAACATCCACCTGGGGACCTTGAATATTAAAGTCTGGAGCATTGATATCAACACCAGGTGCTTTTATGTCTCCTTCCAACTTTGGAAGTGACATATCTCCTTTAAATGAGGGCCCTTTCAGATTGAAGTCCACATCTGGCATACTGATCTTTGGTCCGGTGATGGTTGGCATTTGGAATCTTGGTCCCTTGATCTTGCCACTAGGACTCTCTAGGTCAACCTCTGGTCCTTTTATATCAAATCCGGGGGCTTTAATATCAATATCAGTTCCTGGCAAGCTGACATCAACTTCGGGCCCTTCAAGTTTTGGACCTTTCACTCCAAAGCCTGGCATTTTAAATTTAGGCATTTTGAATCCTCCTTTGTGGCCGTCAATGTCAACTTCTGGTCCTTCAATGTCAACCTTGGGAGTTTTGATATCACCTTCGATGTTTGGAATAGACATATCAACACCTCCCTTCATTTTGGGCCCCTTCAGACTAAGATCCCACTCTGGAAGCTTGGGTCCTGTCAGTGATGGCATTTTAATCTTGGGTCTTTTGAATTTTGCATCAGGACCTTCAATGTCAATTTCTGGCCCTGTAATGTCAACCTTAGGTACGTTAACATCAATATTAGCTTTTGGAAGGTTTACATCAACATCTGGACCCTCCAATTTGGGGCCCTTGAAGCCAAAGGAAGGCATTTTTATATGAGGCATGTCAAATCCACCTTTTGGACCTTTAACATCCACCTGGGGACCTTGAATATTAAAGTCTGGAGCATTGATATCAACACCAGGTGCTTTTATGTCTCCTTCCAACTTTGGAAGTGACATATCTCCTTTAAATGAAGGCCCTTTCAAATTGAAATCCACATCTGGCATACTGATCTTTGGTCCAGTGATGGTTGGCATTTTGAATTTAGTTCCCTTGATCTTGCCACTAGGACTCTCTAGGTCAACCTCTGGTCCTTTGATATCCAATCCAGGGGCTTTAATATCAATATCAGTTCCTGGCAAGCTGACATCAACTTCAGGCCCTTCAAGTTTTGGACTCTTCCCACCAAAGGATGGCATTTTAAATTTCGGCATTTTGAATCCTCCTCTGGGCCCGTCAATGTCAACTTCTGGTCCTTCAATGTCAACCTTAGGTACGTTAACATCAATATTAGCTTTTGGAAGGTTTACATCAACGTCTGGACCCTCCAATTTAGGGCTCTTGAAGCCAAAGGAAGGCATTTTTATATGAGGCATGTCAAATCCACCTTTTGGACCTTTAACATCAACCTGGGGACCTTGAATATTAAAGTCTGGAGCATTGATATCAACACCAGGTGCTTTTATGTCTCCTTCCAACTTTGGAAGTGACATATCTCCTTTAAATGAAGGCCCTTTCAGATTGAAGTCCACATCTGGCATACTGATCTTTGGTCCGGTCATGGTTGGCATTTTGAATTTTGATCCCTTGATCTTGCCACTAGGACTCTCTAGGTCAACCTCTGGTCCTTTGACATCCAATCCGGGAGCTTTAATATCAATATCAGTTCCTGGCAATCTGACATCAACATCAGGCCCTTCAAGTTTTGGACTTTTCCCTCCAAAGTTTGGCATTTTAAATTTCGGCATTTTGAATCCTCCTTTGTGCCCTGCAATGTCAACTTCTGGTCCTTCAATGTCGACCTTGGGAGTTTTGATATCACCTTCAATCTTTGGAATAGACAAATCAACACCTCCCTTCATTTTGGGCCCCTTTAGACTAAGGTCCCAGTCTGGACGCTTGGGTCCTGACAGTGATGGCATTTTAATCTTGGGTCTTTTGAATTTTGCATCAGGACCTTCAATGTCAATTTCTGGCCCTTTAATGTCAACCTTAGGTACGTTAACATCAATATTAGCTTTTGGAAGGTTTACATCAACGTCTGGACCCTCCAATTTAGGGCTCTTGAAGCCAAAGGAAGGCATTTTTATATGAGGCATGTCAAATCCACCTTTTGGACCTTTAACATCAACCTGGGGACCTTGAATATTAATGTCTGGAGCATTGATATCAACACCAGGTGCTTTTATGTCTCCGTCAAACTTTGGAAGTGACATATCCCCTTTAAATGAAGGCCCTTTCAGATTGAAGTCAACATCTGGCATACTGATCTTTGGTCCGGTGATGGTTGGCATTTTGAATTTAGTTCCCTTGATCTTGCCACTAGGACTCTCTAGGTCAACCTCTGGTCCTTTGATATCCAATCCAGGGGCTTTAATATCAATATCAGTTCCTGGCAAGCTGACATCAACATCAGGCCCTTCAAGTTTTGGACCTTTCCCTCCAAAGCCTGGCATTTTAAATTTAGGCATTTTGAATCCTCCTTTGTGCCCCTCAATGTCAACATCTGGTCCTTCAATGTCAATCTTGGGAGCTCTGATGTCACCTTCAATCTTTGGAACAGACACGTCAACATCTCCCTTAATTTTGGGCCCCTTTAGACTAAGATCCCACTCTGGAAGCTTGGGTCCTGTCAGTGATGGCATTTTAATCTTGGGTCTTTTGAATTTTGCATCAGGACCTTCAATGTCAATTTCTGGCCCTGTAATGTCAACCTTAGGTACGTTCACATCAATATTAGCTTTTGGAAGGTTTACATCAACATCTGGACCCTCCAATTTAGGGCCCTTGAAGCCAAAGGAAGGCATCTTTATATGAGGCATGTCAAATCCACCTTTTGGACCTTTAACATCCACATGGGGACCTTGAATATTAAAGTCTGGAGCATTGATATCAACACCAGGTGCTTTTATGTCTCCTTCCAACTTTGGAAGTGACATATCTCCTTTAAATGAGGGCCCTTTCAGATTGAAGTCCACATCTGGCATACCGATCTTTGGTCCGGTGATGGTTGGCATTTGGAATCTTGGTCCCTTGATCTTGCCACTTGGACTCTCTAGGTCAACCTCTGGTCCTTTGATATCAAATCCGGGGGCTTTAATATCAATATCAGTTCCTGGCAAGCTGACATCAACATCAGGCCCTTCAAGTTTTGGACCTTTCCCTCCAAAGCCTGGCATTTTAAATTTAGGCATTTTGAATCCTCCTTTGTGCCCCTCAAAGTCAACTTCTGGCCCTTCAATGTCGACCTTGGGAGTTTTGATATCACCTTCGATGTTTGGAATGGACACATCAACACCTCCCTTCATTTTGGGCCCCTTCAGACTAAGATCCCAATCTGGAAGATTGGGTCCTGTCAGTGATGGCATTTTAATCTTGGTTCCTTTGATTTTTGCATCAGGACCTTCAATGTCAATTTCTGGCCCTTTAATGTCAACCTTAGGTAAGTTAACATCAATATTAGCTTTTGGAAAGTTTACATCAACGTCTGGACCCTCCAATTTAGGGCCCCTGAAGCCAAAGGAAGGCATTTTTATATGAGGCATGTCAAATCCACCTTTTGGACCTTTAACATCCACCTGGGGACCTTGAATATTAAAGTCTGGAGCATTGATATCAACACCAGGTGCTTTTATGTCTCCTTCCAACTTCGGAAGTGACATATCTCCTTTAAATGAAGGCCCTTTCAGATTGAAGTCCACATCTGGCATACTGATCTTTGGTCCGGTGATGGTTGGCATTTTGAATTTTGTTCCCTTGATCTTGCCACTAGGACTCTCTAGGTCAACCTCTGGTCCTTTGATATCCAATCCGGGGGCTTTAATATCAATATCAGTTCCTGGCAAGCTGACATCAACATCAGGCCCTTCAAGTTTTGGACCTTTCCCTCCAAAGCCTGGCATTTTAAATTTAGGCATTTTGAATCCTCCTTTGGGCCCCTCAATGTCAACTTCTGGCCCTTCAATGTCAAACTTGGGAGTTTTGATATCACCTTCGATGTTTGGAATAGACATATCAACACCTCCCTTCATTTTGGGCCCCTTCAGACTAAGATCCCACTCTGGAAGCTTGGGTCCTGTCAGTGATGGCATTTTAATCTTGGTTCCTTTGATTTTTGCATCAGGACCTTCAATGTCAATTTCTGGCCCTTTAATGTCAACCTTAGGTACGTTAACATCAATATTAGCTTTTGGAAAGTTTACATCAACGTCTGGACCTTCCAATTTAGGGCCCCTGAAGCCAAAGGAAGGCATTTTTATATGAGGCATGTCAAATCCACCTTTTGGACCTTTAACATCAACCTGGGGACATTGAACATTAATGTCTGGAGCATTGATATCAACACCAGGTGCTTTTATGTCTCCTTCAAACTTCGGAAGTGACATATCTCCTTTCAATGAAGGCCCTTTCAGATTGAAGTCCACATCTGGCATACTGATCTTTGGTCCGGTGATGGTTGGCATTTTGAATTTTGTTCCCTTGATCTTGCCACTAGGACTCTCTAGGTCAACCTCTGGTCCTTTGATATCCAATCCAGGGGCTTTTATATCAATATCAGTTCCTGGCAAGCTGACATCAACATCAGGCCCTTCAAGTTTTGGACCTTTCCCTCCAAAGCCTGGCATTTTAAATTTAGGCATTTTGAATCCTCCTTTGTGCCCCTCAATGTCAACATCTGGTCCTTCAATGTCAATCTTGGGAGCTCTGATGTCACCTTCAATCTTTGGAACAGACACGTCAACATCTCCCTTAATTTTGGGCCCCTTTAGACTAAGATCCCACTCTGGAAGCTTGGGTCCTGTCAGTGATGGCATTTTAATCTTGGGTCTTTTGAATTTTGCATCAGGACCTTCAATGTCAACTTCTGGCCCTGTAATGTCAACCTTAGGTACGTTAACATCAATATTAGCTTTTGGAAGGTTTACATCAACATCTGGACCCTCCAATTTAGGGCCCTTGAAGCCAAAGGAAGGCATTTTTATATGAGGCATGTCAAATCCACCTTTTGGACCTTTAACATCCACCTGGGGACCTTGAATATTAAAGTCTGGAGCATTGATATCAACACCAGGTGCTTTTATGTCTCCTTCCAACTTTGGAAGTGACATATCTCCTTTAAATGAGGGCCCTTTCAGATTGAAGTCCACATCTGGCATACTAATCTTTGGTCCGGTGATGGTTGGCATTTGGAATCTTGGTCCCTTGATCTTGCCACTAGGACTCTCTAGGTCAACCTCTGGTCCTTTGATATCAAATCCGGGGGCTTTAATATCAATATCAGTTCCTGGCAAGCTGACATCAACATCAGGCCCTTCAAGTTTTGGACCTTTCCCTCCAAAGCCTGGCATTTTAAATTTAGGCATTTTGAATCCTCCTTTGTGCCCCTCAATGTCAACATCTGGTCCTTCAATGTCAATCTTCGGAGCTCTGATGTCACCTTCAATCTTTGGAACAGACACGTCAACATCTCCCTTAATTTTGGGCCCCTTTAGACTAAGATCCCACTCTGGAAGCTTGGGTCCTGTCAGTGATGGCATTTTAATCTTGGGTCTTTTGAATTTTGCATCAGGACCTTCAATGTCAACTTCTGGCCCTGTAATGTCAACCTTAGGTACGTTAACATCAATATTAGCTTTTGGAAGGTTTACATCAACATCTGGACCCTCCAATTTGGGGCCCTTGAAGCCAAAGGAAGGCATTTTTATATGAGGCATGTCAAATCCACCTTTTGGACCTTTAACATCCACCTGGGGACCTTGAATATTAAAGTCTGGAGCATTGATATCAACACCAGGTGCTTTTATGTCTCCTTCCAACTTTGGAAGTGACATATCTCCTTTAAATGAGGGCCCTTTCAGATTGAAGTCCACATCTGGCATACTGATCTTTGGTCCGGTGATGGTTGGCATTTGGAATCTTGGTCCCTTGATCTTGCCACTAGGACTCTCTAGGTCAACCTCTGGTCCTTTGATATCAAATCCGGGGGCTTTAATATCAATATCAGTTCCTGGCAAGCTGACATCAACATCAGGCCCTTCAAGTTTTGGACCTTTCCCTCCAAAGCCTGGCATTTTAAATTTAGGCATTTTGAATCCTCCTTTGTGCCCCTCAATGTCAACATCTGGTCCTTCAATGTCAATCTTCGGAGCTCTGATGTCACCTTCAATCTTTGGAACAGACACGTCAACATCTCCCTTAATTTTGGGCCCCTTTAGACTAAGATCCCACTCTGGAAGCTTGGGTCCTGTCAGTGATGGCATTTTAATCTTGGGTCTTTTGAATTTTGCATCAGGACCTTCAATGTCAACTTCTGGCCCTGTAATGTCAACCTTAGGTACGTTAACATCAATATTAGCTTTTGGAAGGTTTACATCAACATCTGGACCCTCCAATTTAGGGCCCTTGAAGCCAAAGGAAGGCATTTTTATATGAGGCATGTCAAATCCACCTTTTGGACCTTTAACATCCACCTGGGGACCTTGAATATTAAAGTCTGGAGCATTGATATCAACACCAGGTGCTTTTATGTCTCCTTCCAACTTTGGAAGTGACATATCTCCTTTAAATGAGGGCCCTTTCAGATTGAAGTCCACATCTGGCATACTGATCTTTGGTCCGGTGATGGTTGGCATTTGGAATCTTGGTCCCTTGATCTTGCCACTAGGACTCTCTAGGTCAACCTCTGGTCCTTTGATATCAAATCCGGGGGCTTTAATATCAATATCAGTTCCTGGCAAGCTGACATCAACATCAGGCCCTTCAAGTTTTGGACCTTTCCCTCCAAAGCCTGGCATTTTAAATTTAGGCATTTTGAATCCTCCTTTGTGCCCCTCAATGTCAACATCTGGTCCTTCAATGTCAATCTTGGGAGCTCTGATGTCACCTTCAATCTTTGGAACAGACACGTCAACATCTCCCTTAATGTTGGGCCCCTTTAGACTAAGATCCCAGTCTGGAAGCTTGGGTCCTGTCAGTGATGGCATTTTAATCTTGGGTCTTTTGAATTTTGCATCAGGACCTTCAATGTCAATTTCTGGCCCTGTAATGTCAACCTTAGGTACGTTAACATCAATATTAGCTTTTGGAAGGTTTACATCAACATCTGGACCCTCCAATTTAGGGCCCTTGAAGCCAAAGGAAGGCATTTTTATATGAGGCATGTCAAATCCACCTTTTGGACCTTTAACATCCACCTGGGGACCTTGAATATTAAAGTCTGGAGCATTGATATCAACACCGGGTGCTTTTATGTCTCCTTCCAACTTTGGAAGTGACATATCTCCTTTAAATGAAGGCCCTTTCAGATTGAAGTCCACATCTGGCATACTGATCTTTGGTCCGGTGATGGTTGGCATTTGGAATCTTGGTCCCTTGATCTTGCCACTAGGACTCTCTAGGTCAACCTCTGGTCCTTTGATATCCAATCCAGGGGCTTTAATATCAATATCAGTTCCTGGCAAGCTGACATCAACATCAGGCCCTTCAAGTTTTGGACCTTTCCCTCCAAAGCCTGGCATTTTAAATTTAGGCATTTTGAATCCTCCTCTGTGCCCCTCAATGTCAATTTCTGGTCCTCCAATGTCAACTTTGGGAGTTTTGATGTCACCTTTAATGTCAACCTCAGGTATGTTAACATCAATATTAGCTTTTGGAAGGTTAACATCAACATCTGTTATTCCTTCAATCTTTGGAAGTGCAACATCAACACCACCTTTAGGAGTGGAACCTCTCAGATTGAAATCCACACCGGGCATGGAGAGTTTGGGTCCTGCAATACTTGGCATGTTGAATCTGGGCCCTTTGAGTTTTGCATCAGGACCTTCAATGTCAATTTCTGGCCCTTTAATGTCAACCTTAGGTACTTTAACATCAATATTAGCTTTTGGAAGGTTTACATCAACATCTGGACCCTCCAATTTAGGACCCTTCAGGCCAAAGGAAGGCATTTGTATTTGAGGCATGTCAAATCCACCTTTTGGTCCGGAAATACTTGGCAGGTTGAATTTGGCCCCTTTGACCTTACCACCAGGTCCCTCAATGTCAACATCTGGTGCTGTGATATCCACTTTAGGTGCTTTAATATCAATGTCTCCTGTTGGAAGGCTGACATCAACTTCAGGCCCTTCAACATTTGGGCCTTTAACTCCAAAGGTTGGCAATTTAAATTTGGGCATTTTGAATCCTCCTTTGGGACCCTCAATGTCAACCTCTGGTCCCTCAATGTCAATCTTGGGAACTTTGATGTCACCTTTAATGTCAACCTCAGGTATGTTAACATCAATATTAGCTTTTGGAAGGTTTACATCAACATCTGCACCCTCTAATTTTGGGCCTTTAACGTTAAAAGAAGGCATTTTGATTTTTGGCATTCCAAATCCACCCTTGTGCCCTTCAATATCAATCTCTGGACCTCTGATATCAACACCAGGTGCTTTTATGTCTCCTTCAATCTTTGGAAGTGAAACATCAACACCACCTTTAGGAGTGGAACCTTTCAGATTGAAATCCACACCGGGCATGGAGAGTTTTGGTCCTGAAATACTTGGCATGTTGAATCTGGGCCCTTTAATTCTACCACTAGGACTCTCAATGTCAACATCTAGTCCTGTGATATCCACTTCAGGTGCTTTAATATCAATGTCTGCTGTTGGAAGGCTGACATCAACTTCAGGCCCTTCAATATTTGGGCCTTTAACTCCAAAGGATGGCAATTGAAATTTGGGCATTCTGAATCCTCCTTTGTGCCCCTCAATGTCAACATCTGGTCCTTCAATGTCAATCTTGGGAGCTTTGATGTCACCCTTAATGTCAACCTCAGGTATGTTAACATCAATACTGGCTTTTGGAAGGTTTACATCTGTTCCCTCTAATTGTGGGCCTTTAACATTAAAAGACGGCATTTTGATTTTTGGCATTTCAAATCCACCCTTGGGCCCTTCAATATCAATCTCTGGAGCTTTGATATCAACACAAGTTGTTTTTATTTCACTTTCAATCTTTGGAATTGACATTTCCATATCACCTTTAAATCTGGGGTCTTTCAGATTGAAATCCACATCTGGTACATTGCCCTTTGGTCCTGAGATGGTTGGCATTTTAAGTTTTGGTACCTTGATTTTACCACTAGAACTCTCAATGTCAACATCTGGTCCTTCAATTCCAACAGATGGTGTTACAATATCAGTGCCAGCATTTGAAAGATTAATGTCAACTTCTGGCATTTCAGCCCTTGGGCCTTTGAAACCGAATTTTGGCAGCTTGAATTTTTGACCTTTAGTTTTCAATCCCAGGTCAACATCAAGACCTTCAGAGCTTCCATTCTTTTCATTGATGCTGATGTCCCCTTGTACCATTTTCACATCAGTCTCTGGGGCTTTTACCTTTGGTCCCTTAAATCCAAACTTTGGCATTTTAAATTTGGTTTTCTTTGTCCCAATCTCTGGAACATCAACTGTTACATCAGGCCCCCTGAGTTCAGCTTTTGGCATTTGAACATCCCCTTTTAAATCACCCTTGAACTTGGGCCCCATCAGATTGGTATCGACATCTGGCAATGACATTTTTGGTTCAGATATTGTTGGTAACTTAAATTTTGGCCCAGTAACTTCTACTGCTGGAGATTCAAAATCCAGATTAGGCCCTTTGATCTCAATTTCAGGTGTTTTGATATCTCCCTCAATTTTTGGAACTGACACATCCACATTAACTTTATGTTTGGGAGCTTTTGGTTTTAAGTCGACATTTGGAATGTTTATCTTTGGTCCTGAAACTCCTGGCATGTTGAGTTCGGGACCTTTGATTTTTCCACTCGGACTTTCCATGTCAATTTCCGGTCCTTTGACATCCAGCTCGGGGGATTTAATACCAAATGTTGGCATTTTGATTTTCGGCATTTCAAATACACCCTTGGGTCCTCCAATATCAATCTCTGGACCTTTGATGTCAACATCAGGTGTTTTGATGTCTCCTTCAATCTTTGGAATTGACACATCCACGGCACCTCTGAGCGTGGGCCCTTTCAGATTGACATCTGGCATGGAGATTTTTGGTCCTGAGATGTTTGGTATCTTGAATGTAGGTCCCTTTATCTTACCACTAGAACTCGCTAAGTCAACCTCTGGTCCTTTGATATCCAATTTGGGGGCTTTAATGTCAACATCTGCTTCTGGGAGGTTAACAACAACTTTAGGGGCTCTTATGTCTCCTTCAGTTTTTGGACCTTTTATTTTGAAATCCACATCTGGCATTGTCGGCATATTCAATTTAGGTCCTTTGAGTTTTGGTCCTTCAATATCTACCTCTGGTAATTTTATGTCAATGTCAGAACCTGGAACATCAACTTTCGCTTTTGGAAGGGAAAGATCAACGTCTTTGCCCTTTATGTTGAGTGACGGCATTTTAAATGATGGCATTTTGAATCCACCTTTTTTGCCCTCAATGTCAAATCCTTTTCCTTCGATGTCCACCTCAGAAGCTGTTATGCCTCCTTCAATCTTTGGAAGTGAAGCATCCACATTTCCCTCAACTTTAGGACCTTTTAGTTTGAAGTCAAGATTTGGGATCTTTGGACCTTTTACAGGGACTTCCATGTCAATCTGTGGAGCTTTCATGTCAACATCAGGTACTTTCCCATCAATTGCAGCTTTGGGAAGATTTACATCAACATCTGGACTGTCCAATTTTAGACCTTCAATGTTAAAAGAGGGCATCTTGATTTTCGAGATTTCAAATCCACCCTTAGGCGCTTCAATATCAACCCCTGGAGTTTTGATAACAACATCAGGTGTTCTGATGTCTCCTATCTTTGGACCTGACACATCCAAATCACTTTTGAGTTTTGTACCTTTGAGTTTTGGTCCTTCAATATCTACCTTTGGTGATTTGATGGACGGAATAATAACTTTAAGTCCCTTGATTTTTGCATCAGGGCCTTGAATATCAACCTCTGGACCTTTGATGTTAATCCCAGGTTTATTTATGTCTCCCTCTATCTCACTAGCTGATACATCCACATCACCTTTGAGTTTCAAACCTTTGCCACTTAAATCCACTTCTGGCACGGAAACATTCAGTCCCGACAACACATTGAATTTTGATCCTGTCATACTACCACTAGGGCTCTTAATGTTAACATCTCTTGCTTTAATGTTAATTTCAGGAGCTTTCATAATATTGTCCGCTTTTGGAAGGTGAACATCAACTTCTGGCCCCTCAACCCTTGGAACTTTAATTCCAAATGATGGTGTTTCAATTTCAGGCGTTTTAGGTCCCTCTTGACTCTTTGTGTTAACAATTGAACCTCCGAAATCCACTTGAGGTGCTTTTATTTTTCCTTCAATCTTTGGCTTTTTCATATCCAAAACTCCTTCAGCTCGTGGACATTCAAGTGTGATATCCACAGCTGGCTTCTTTGTTCCTTTAATGGATGGTATGTTAATGTTTGGTCCTTCCAGTTTTGCATCAATTACTGGAGGTTTAACATCAATCTCATGAGTTTTTACAATCTTTTTACCTACTTTCATTTTTGGTACAGACACATCACCTTGAAATGTTGTATCTTTCAGGCCATTGGGTCCAGCTTCATGTCCCTCAATGTTAATATCCAATTTTGGGATATTAATGTTTGCATCTGACCGTTCCATATCAACTTTGTCCCCTTTAATGCCAACCACGGTTGTTTTGACATCAATTTCTGGTTTGGTTCCTTTGATTTTTAAATCAATGCTTTCAACACCAGCTGTTGGTGCTTTAATAGCAAACCCATGACCACCAAATGATGGTATCTTTATCTGAGGCATTTTGAAATCCCCTTCATTTCCCTCAATATTTACATCTGGACCTTTAAAGTCTACTATCGATGCCTTCATTTCTCCCTCAGTCTTTGGCACACCACTTACATCCACACCTGCCATTGAAATTTTGGCAGGCCTTAAGGAATATCCCGAGGTAACATTGCCAATTGTTATTGCTGATCCTCCTATTCTGCCACCTCTCAACTCAGTATCAATATCAATGGAACCACCACTATGTCTGACATTCGCAATTTCAATACTACCTGATCCCTTTGCTTGTGGGGGACTGATGTCAATTTCAGATACCCTAACCTTTGTTCTCTCACCTAAACTGGTGTCAAGGATTCCCTCCTGTGTTTTATCCATGGATGTAGTCAAAATCTGCATTCCTTTTCCTGGTACAGCGAGACTAATTGATCCTCCATTCTCGTCTGCAGAGATTACCTCTGCACCTCCTATCCCTCCTATTGTAACATGCTTACTCCCAGTGTTTGTGCTGTCTCTTAGTGTCATGCCTGCTTCAGACAACTGGGTGCTTCCATCTCCTTGCTCTCCACCTCCTCTTGAGACCTCAAAACCTGCCTGGCTACCACCGGTTATTCCAAAGTTTGGTCCTTTAAATCTGAGACCTGCACTTCTTTCTTTTTCTATCTCTCTTGTATTTGTTGTGGTCTTAACACCCCCACTGCCCCACCGTGTCTCTGTGGAGCTAACATGTGGCCCAGTGTAAGAGACATTGCCTGACTCAAAAACTCCCTCCTCTGTTCCCTCTTTACCTGAAGGGCTGCCATGTGAGATTCTGAAACGAGGAGAGCCATCTGCAGAGTCGTGCCTTGGCCCCTTGAACTCTGGGCTTGAAACTTCAAGTTGCTCACTTATGCCACTCGGCATATCCACTGTGTAGGTAGTAATGCGGCGGGTGATGGTAGTAATTGTGCTGCCATCACTGCTTGTGCTGCTGTGCCGCTCTGTACGAACATCTACTCCTTCTGCAAGGTCCTCCGACTTCAGCCTTGGTTTGATTTTCTTTGTGTATATTCTCTTATAGTCCTCATCATCACCACTCTGTAAAACACAAGAAGACATTCAGCATTGAATGCATTTTGTTTCAATAGATTCCCTATACAAACGTCAGATATCATAATACAAAGAAAAAAAACCTTACAAGGATGATGTCTGGACTGGAACCTCCAAACCGGGTCTTCCCTTCCCATGTCAGTGTACCCATTGGTGAACGACATGGTGTGCTCAAGGGCGAGCAGCAAGGGGATTTGTCTCCTTTGTTTTGTAGTTTCAGTCCAACCTTGTGGCGGTTCAACGTCTTTAGTAGCTCAGATGTTTCTTCTGAGCTCATGTTATCAAAGTAGATAGTGGCTCCCACAATTTGGTCACCTGCGATTTAAGTGGAGGCAGAACCAAAAAAGTATGTTAAGAATACTAGTGATGACTTTGAACTTTGGTCAGATAAATCTTAATTCTTGATTCAAAATTTTACCTTCATATACTTTTCCAGACCGCCCTGCAGGTGACTCTCCTTTCACCTCCTTTACAAAGATCTCTCCTTCACTTGTCCGTTCAATGGTCAAGCCAGTTTTGTCTGGACCCTCCCAGTCTGGAAAGAGCACTTCCCTTGTTTCTTCCTCTTCAGCCATCTAGGGTTTGAAAGAAAAAAGAAAAAAAAGGTTGATGGGACGAATGTATGCATTTGCATACAGGTATAAAAGAGAAATATATAACATACAAGAAAATGAATGTGACTTCATAAAATACCTTTTTTTTTGGTTTCCACTATTGCAGCCTTTGTGCGCAGGAAAGTCTACCTTGGTTTTCCCTACATAAAGAAAGCACAGCGATAATCATTCAGACAAAATTGTGACAGCCAAAAAAATTATATCTCTTTACATCCACAGAGTATTGTAGTAGCTCTACAAGCGAGAAGGTGGGTCTAGCTTGTAGCATCCAATATTAAACACTAGATGGTGTTGAAACCCTGTCAGACAATACAGCCTCTAACTCCTCAATACACCAAACCATTCTCTCACTCCCTCCTAGGTGCTTTGTTCTTTCGAATTTGTTATGGTCAGACCACACCCTGCCTAGAGGATAGCAGCCCGATCCTGTGCCTACACCCCAGCTCCAATAGCAATACAGACAACAATGAGTAGAACTGTCTTGCTTTTGGAAAACACACGGAAGTGCACACACGCACAGTATACATATATTGTACATCAACATTTTACCTCACACCTTCTCATAAACATACACTCTCATAAACATCCACAAACAGTACTCTAATACCACAACAGGTACACATTTGTTTGTGCTCATATACACAATGCAAACCAAAGCATCTTGTTGTGCTCATTAATGAAAGCGACACATCACTTTCCATCTAGGTTGTCCATATATTTGTGATTATTGTATTGATGAAATTCACTGTTTCAAGAAGTTGATCACATTTAAGGAGCACTTAGCAATACAAAAGCATATCATGTTACTTGTGAAATTCCTGATCATGATATAGAATCTCTTTCTATAAGCACACAATGATGCAACAATTGACCATATTTCCATCAGCTCATATAAAGCCAGTTTACAGTCATGCTTAATTTTTCTTTGCCTGTCTATATGCATTGTAGTAAACAACCATCACAATAAAGTAATAATAAAGATAATGTTTGTTTTATTATTGTTAGAACTGTGAAACATGCTGACTAATATCCACTCTCACATAATAAACCAATTAAAGCAAGACAATATATAGACTGGTCCTGCATGGTTGGGAATACTGGGAAATGCTTGCAATGCTTTGATGTATCATTAGGTCCTCTCTCTGAGTTTGCCTTTCGCAGACACTGAGGACTTAATAGGATGAGCCAGGGACACTAACTGTGATAATACCCGAGACATGGATGACTTTCATGCCAAAGATGATGGTAACCACTTAAAGGCATCCACAACCTGATCTTCTTCCCTTTCAATCGTCAAATTTTCCGGTCAGTGTGAATTGACTGAAGCTTGAAACATATATTTTCAACACCTCAGTATCCATCACATTAAATGCATCAAATATAGCAGAAAAGTTCAAGTGGGGGTGGTGGGGGGTTTGGGTCCACCTTTCCCAATTAACTCATATAGATCAAAGCTGACACTTCATCAGACCTCTCTGATCCCACACTGAACCGAAAGAATATGTGTTTTCCTCATGGGTTGCAATCAACTCATTTTACACATTCACTTCCTCTCCTCACTCAGTTTATGAAAACACACCAAAAATTCTCTTTTTCTTTTTTCCCCCTCCCTATCCATGCATCTATTTTAATAATCACCTTTTATATTTGAA
The DNA here is from genome assembly GCF_022539355.2 of Hippoglossus stenolepis. Classification (NCBI taxonomy): domain Eukaryota; kingdom Metazoa; phylum Chordata; class Actinopteri; order Pleuronectiformes; family Pleuronectidae; genus Hippoglossus; species Hippoglossus stenolepis. The sequence goes on from NC_061489.1 coordinate 14,622,442, forward strand.
CCTTTTTTCCACTTCTCCCTATTTTTTTCTTGCTCATAGGCTCTCCATGATAAATAACTATTTGGGCCACCCTTGTTCTCACAGCTTTGACATATTTCTGGCAACAAACTGCAGGCCTCACAGCAATATGGGAGGGAAGTAAGGAACTTAGGGGAAGTTGGAAAGAAAAGGAAATTGTAAAAAAAAGAAAGAAATTAAGCTTGATAGAAAGTGAGCACAGGGGGGTATGTATGGTTGTGAAATGGCTTTGTGAAATGTTAGCATACACGTCTGCAGAGAAGAGCAGGTAATACAGCCAAGTAGACATGACAATTTTGATTTGTTTTTTTGTCACTGATGAGTCTCCTCAAATGCTTAAAGCACTGCATGGGGCATCCGTATTATTCCCATCCCTGTTCATTCTTGCATAGACTTAGGCCTAATCTCATTTAACCCCTTGGCCCTACCCCTACCCCTTGTTTAAGAGGGTTATCTTGCCCCTTGGAAAGGAGTCACAAGGGGTAGTGGTTGAAATCTTCCCCTACGAATTGGGATAGCCCTTCAAGAAGCTGTTACATCATCAGTAGTCATTGCGAAAAACCCAACCAACATCAGTAGTCGTCGATGTAAACAGATGAGACAGGTTTGCCGGGGATGTCATTGTAATAACATTGTTAAGATCTTATATAAACCAATGCTATTGTTTGCAGTTACTTGAGTGACAAACCTATAATACACAAATAACATCTATGCTAATGCAGATGAATCAATGACATTTGAAATTGAAAGCTTGGCTGCTCTGCATTATTTCACGTATGAATCAAAAGCACACAGCTTCAGTTTGCTAGGAGGGGCCTGTATAAAACCCTGCCAGGATGCTTTGTTATTAGAGGAGTTAAGTTCAGTTAGAGAAATTGCTAGCATGCTAAACGAAGGGGAAGGGCTAAGGGGTAGGGGAAAGGGGTGAAATGGGATAGGGTCTCAAGCCATCCCTTTTTAAACAAGCTTAGAATATGCCATAACATAGCAGAAACTAGTTTAGAGAAAAGATTATTCCAAATAATGATCCAACAAGATCATAGTATTAGATATGGATTGTGTTGTAAACAGATCCTAAATAAGTAAGGCTCTGTTCTTGAGATCATAAGACAGGCAGACGGTCTGTTACTCAAAGCGATCAGGCGACATGACAATTAACTAGTCCTCTATTCTTTCCCTTTCATGTCTCTGAATTTCATGTCAGTGAGTGACATTCCTGGTGTCACATGTCCTTAAATTTGATTAGTGATGTCATCTGAAACATATTTGGAAGACTTAAGACTTTTGGAAAAAAGCCTTGAAGGGAGAAAAGTAGGGTAAACGGAGAGCTTGCCATCTATCATATTTTATTATTTCCTGGAATGTGTGTTGAGCTAGTGGAGATATGGGGACAGTGGGGGAAACAAGGGCTTCTGTTAACCAGAGTGCAATCACAGAACATTTCTGGATAAGCTCTCTTATGACTTGTTATTGGCCTACAGAGGCTGGTTTCAGCTAGCTTCCTTTGCTGACTACAAACAGTTAAAACAGTGTGAGTTTGGCGGGCTTTTGGTAAGGTTATTTCATAAGAAGGGGAAAGGGGTCCCAGTAGAACAGGTGGTCACTGGGGAAGGAAGGAGGGGAGCAAGAGGAGGCACAGTGAGTAGAGGCAGAGAAGTGTCAGGTTGCCACAAGACAGGCCTTTCACAGCTGAACGACAGTGACATGACCTTCCAGGTTCAAAAGAGGCTTTTTAACAAACATTCAAACAGAGGTTTGGTGTCTGTGCAGTGAATGTGTGTGAATCTTTTGCATCAATTCTAAGGACACTTACCTTGGATTGCTCAAGCAATGCCACGGGCTTCAGTCTGCTGCTGTGGTTCTTCTTTCTCGACTTCTGCTGACAAAAACAACAAGGAGATTGGGGTTTAGTTACAATGATTTAACAAATCAAATTATCATGGACAATACAAAGTAAATCCATCCTGAATTCATTATCCATCTCTTGTGCAATAACCCACCATGTTTAAGCTGCATATTTGACAGATAAGAAAATAAATCCCTCACAAACGGGTGACTATTGCATTGAGAGTTGTGTCCCCACATGAAATAGAGCCACACACAATCAGGATTTACTCGCAGTATTTCAGTGTATATGCTCAATGGACCTTTCATGATCAATCAGAGCGTTCACAGTCTAATTAACCAACCAATAGTAACAGTATTGACACCAGAAAGGGATTATGCAAAAACACCTTTTAAGTAAATGCATTCAGGTGCTTATTTGGCGTGGCTGCAGACGAGGAGGTAGACGAACACACTAACACAATGTCTATCCAGGGTTCTGTTCACCAAATCCAGGTGTAGAAGAATTGTTGAAGGAAATATTTGCTAAAATATGTTCGTGAATGCCTCTGTTCTACTTCTACTGCTCGGCTAGGAGACAAGCATAGCATGTTGTGTAACTGTATTCATTAAGTGGATTCTACGTTTAAATTTTGCATTCCAAGTCATTGTTGCTTTTACCCGCTGTAACTACCCCAAAATCTTACAAGGATTATTGCTTCAACCCACCGGCATACTGTAAAACAAAGCCTTCTCTTTGTCAGTCTCAGCATAAACAGAACCAGACTTGATGTGTGTAGAGACAGGCATCTACCGGTGGGAACATGTCCCTCAGTAAAATTCTTCTCAGACAGGCCTCCAACCCCATAATTAACCTCCCCCTCTTCAGGTCCCTATTTTCAATACAGTAAAGTGCTCATTACTACGGTGAAAATTATGCCAATTAACTGTGTGAGACAGTGAACCCATGTCTAAACAGCCAGGCTTTAAATACCTATGCCAAACACTTAATGCAGCAGAGAGAAAGTGAGCAAATCCTTTAAAAGCAGTAATATTGGAGCCGAGAGAGCATGTAAATGCTTTCGAGATTGTTGTTGACTGCCTTTTTGAACTGGTCCTATAGACCGAAATGGATGGGACAGAGCTGAGATGAATGCCAGCTAGTATGTGGGTGTCATTATGTTTGTGTAGAGAGACTTGTGCCACAGCAGCTGTGTACACTCTCTAGCACATACTCTAGTTACAGAGACACATTCATCAGACTATTGTGTTGGGGAGTCATTCAGGTAGACGGCCTACTGAAGGACATTTTTTCAAAGCGTATGTTAGACATGAGTGAGAACTGGCTTATATCAGTGATGCCCAAAGCAGAAATAGATAAATTGTATTTGACATCTCTGTAAAAAGAGACATTCCTTATTTTTTTGGTGGAATTTTCTTTTAGTTGTGTTGATTGGTGTGATTTGCTCGATCCAAAAATATGATAATAGAAAAAGCAAATGTAGTTGAATGCATGATAAATATTTCACAAGGGCCATATCTTAGTAAACATACTCAAAAGATAAAAACTAGGTTGCCACACCTTGTGTACGCAATACCTTGCTGAGACCACATACATAAACACACACAGGTATGCACAGTAAGGTGAAACATGGTTACCACCAGTAGGGAAAGCAAATAGAAACATATGCTGTTGTGAAGAGTAGGAATACCACACTCCACGAGGCAGACCTATGTGCTGTGCTTACAGAGGGAGCAGCTCAGTGCACAGCCCCACCCAGGCCTCCAGTCACACACATTCCTTGATAGAGTCGTCAGTCCAGCTGGAAGGGAGCCCAGCCTCTCCCCACAGTGACTAACTCCAAAGAAATGTCCACTTTCTCTCTAACTTTGAATCTAGCTTCATTCTATGTTGCCCACCCTGCACCCTGCTTGAGTGCCCACTCCCCTGCAGTCAGTCCACCGCACTCCCCCACCTACAGGTTCTGCTCAAATAAACAAGAATTCCAAGTTCAGTCCGACATGCGCCTTTAACTGCATCCGGAAACGATGAATGAACTCTGAGATGATAAGTTGAATGAGTCCCATTTTCATCATCCATATCATCATCAATATAACCAGTTTAGCTGGAAACCCTTGGCATTTGGCTGATGAAACAAACAACAGTAAACACCTCACTACTATCTATATCAATATATTCCATAATATTCTTCTTTGCATTGAAGGCACAAACCTGAATGTCTGACTTTTTGTTTGTTCTTAAGTAGGTCGCAGCACACTGGGTATTGTTCAAAGTGGTTGTAGTCAATTAATCTGGTTGATTGCCAAATCCAATCAAATGGGCTGACAGAAAATAGGAGCAGTGTGACAATGATTAAAGCTCAATCGTAAGTGAATCAGGCACAGCTGTGCTGGTGAGTGATAAGATTTGATTATGAGCAAATAAAAAGGCCTCAGTGCAGAGAGGGAAAAGGGAGAGAGGAGCAGTAACCAAATCATTGGTGTTGTCAAAACCAAATAGACTGTCTGTTCTCGACTCTGCGTTGTAGTTTGACGCAGCAAGTGCAGTAAACACAAAAAGAGACACAGCAGGCCTCGCCGTGGGTTCTCTCCTCCCTCAAACTGGCAGATAGGACGTGCATGTGTGACGCATATAAAAGGAATGTGCGTCAAAATAAATGCTTCTTTTTTGCACTCCATAGTCCACATAGCCCTAAACCAAACCACAAGTCCTGCAGAAGACCAAAGCCTGCCCACTGACGCCAACTTGGCCTGTTGCTTATTAAACTATTGTGACTTTGGCAGGAGTTGCGCACCGAATGGAAAAACTAATGAAAACCCCTAAAACACTCTTCTCTTGCTTTTATGAGATCACAAACAAGACCAGGAGTTGTGCTGAGAGTACATTTCGACAACACTTGGATTTCCATGTAAATTATACGTAGAGTCTCAAGTTCACAAAAGGACAGTGGCATAAAGTCTGAATACTGTATGAAGTGGAAAGTGCCAGATAACTCATGGCTCCTGATATGACTCATTGTTCTCTGTTACCTCCCCAAATATCCAATGAGGCACGATCTCAATTTGAATTTCCTCTCCCAGGGTTTATTCCATTTTTTCTTTCTATGCTAAAGTTTTACATGGAATTCTTTACTTGTCATCCAACGACCATAACCTGTAACTGTGTAGCACCTGGAATTACATATAATTTACGACGTTATATGTAATATTGGTCTATGCAAAAACGTGACTTAACAATTGAAAGAGCACACAGTAACATATTTGCAAAAGTTAAACATGACTAAAGCTGAAGTTTTGAAATGAGAAGTGATCCTGGACTGGGTCTTATGGGCAGTTTCAGAGCCAAAAAACATTGTGCAGCCAGCACATGAAAAATAGGATGAAGAAAAGCACAGCCATATTTCTGACGATGACGTATATTGCATAACTAGTTAAACTAGAAAGAGAGAAAGTGAACGAGGGTGAATTTTTTACAGCTCTGTCATATACTTAAGATATCAGTTTAAGTCTGCAGGCAACAGCCTTATAACGGCCCTGTCGTGTATCTGTCTGACTTTAACTCAATTTAATATGGCAGTTTGGTTTGTTTCAGTCTTCCACAGCTGCTGTTTGAACAAGAACAAATGCAAGTCCATTCATGAAGCAGGAGGCAAAAAGGTTAAGAAGAGGGGGCTAGATGGATACCATGGCAGCAGAATGTATGTATAGACAGAAAACTACCTTAGCTTTAGAACTGTAAGCATATGCATTCGGTTAGTAACTGTGTTCACACCACACCAGAGTAGTGTAGAGTTGTTTAGAACACGGGCATGTTGGATTCTGAGGAGTGCAGTCCTTGAGAATCTTGTGCCAGATAAAGAAAGCCTAAACAAAGCTGCATTTCTAAATTTACATTCCATGTCCTGCTGCCCTGACATTTTGTGTGCCTCATTCCAAAGTGATTCTTTGTAACAGATGCTACATGTCGTTCCTTGTGCATGGCAACATAATGGTGTTGGAAGGGTTTGGGGTGCAGGTCAGAAAGTAAGTGGGCGGACACCAGGCAGTGCGGTACCGCAATAGTTATGTAAGACTTATTGTATAGTGGTGCGTATGTCTGGCCGAACACTGGTGAAAGCTACTTAGTTATCAGAAAAATTATTCACATCCATTTTTTAAATTCCATGCTCGCTAAAGTCCCACCAAGCTTGAAGCAAATATAAACTGTGAATTGTATGCCCATGCATGGGTGGGTATTAAGTGTGACTTGTGATGACTCATCATACCTCTCAAATCACTATTTCTCAACAACAAGTCAGCTGGTGCGAATTGATAGGCACTCCACAGAGCATAGTGAGGAAATGCTGAAGCATTCCGAACCAGCAGTGGATGGATGAGAAGGGAGGGGCTGCTGGGTGGATTGCCTAGAAAGACTAAAATCACACACTACGGTTTGATGTTTATTTGCAGCTGGAAGAAAAGTAAACTTCCCTCACTGGTACAGTTGTGTATCTAAAAGGTCCCTGTTGTTTTATCTAACCAGTCTCTAGGGTGGGACTTCAGTGCGTCGGCTAGAACTTCAGGATGTCCAAGGGCCCAGCTTTGCTTTCAGATAAAGGCCAAGTGTGAAAAAAACATTGTAGTTTGATTGCATTCACCCTCCCCTCTTTCAGTTTATTCATTACATCCACCTCGCTTTGCCTCTCCGTGCTGACCCTCCTTCCAACCACCCAATCAACAAACCCATGAGGAAATGGGAGAGGAAGTGTGCGAGAGACCAGTTTCTTTCCGTTTCAAACTGGCACGGCTGCTCCTCGCAACTGTACTGCCAGTCAACAGGGGAAAGAATATAAAGTGGCTCTGGTGGAATGCTGTGATAAATATTTTTGACATGATCGAACTGAGGTTCTAAACTGTCATGACACATCTCCTTTGATGCTATTTATCACATGGATGGCAAGTGCAATAAAATAGCCAATAATGGCACGTCACAGCTGAATGTCGGCCATGATGACTGAGCAAGATTTTATCAATAAAGCTTCTTCAAAATCTTAGTGTGGTTTTTTTCACATTACAAATGTCTGGCATTAATTAAGGTGATATCTTGCAGTAACATAGCCTCAACACTGCTGCAGTGATAATATGTATGTATTTAAATAAACAGTATTCACCTCAGGCCAACATAAGGTCGAACTAAGCGTTTGAGCTGCACACAGTCAGGAACCATTTCTCAAAGTTTCCTTACTTGAAACATTAGTTGCGTATTTAATTTTGCAGTAAAACACTACCTGTTGTAATTCAGTATTTGCCATGTCATCACCAGGTAAAACGTGAAAGTTTGAAATGCTTGGAACACAAAACATATTTGATCTCAAATGACAACCGGCTACCCAAAGACCTTTTGGCCCACTAGACCATTTGGCTTTTCAAGCAGTCTGTGTCACAGTCAATCACCTTGACAAGAGAAATTTGAGAAATGCCAGACACTCACAGCTATAGGGCACTCGGCATGAGTTAAGTGTGCGTTGTAGAAAATTCTGCGCAGAGCGAAAGCAGCTCTCTCTAACACTCCTCTAAACTCCTCCGACTCTTGGGTGTGGCTGAGGCAGAGAGCTGTGGCGGACGAGCAACTGCACACAGACTAATTTGACTTTCAAGTAAGATTCAACCATGGCTTCTGCCTGTTTTTATCAGCTTTTTTCTCCACATGAACAAATACATCACTTGAAATGCAGACCAGACATCGATGATTCTAGTTCAAACCACACCTACAAGATGCCGTTTATGCCTTCGAAAAAATTTTAGGCAGAAAAACAAACATTTCTCAACTTCTGGGTTTATAAAACAAAATTCTCTCTTTCTGCAAATGTGTGAAGTATTTGGTCCCCCTCTACGCCTCAAGCCTGGTTTCAATTAGCTTGTCTTTCCAAACCACTACATTCCATTACTCCCCTCCTCGCCCCCGCCCCGCCCATCCCCCTTCACTAACTCACTTTCTGGCTATTCCCCCCTGCTCGTCGTCTCCTCTCTCTCCTCTCCTACACACTCTGGCCAGGGGCTCAGGTTAAAGGAACGAGGTAAAAGACACAGAGAGAAATGTCTGTCTGCCAAAGACTTTAAAAAGTAAGCCATAGTTAAATATATACTCCTCAGCGAGAAGCAGCACTGATAGTTTTGAACTTGAGCTGGAGGGAGGTGCAACAACTGATCCTCATATCAACCTTGAGAAAAGATCACCACATTCCACAAAAACAGACTACGTTAAAAAAGACCAATATATGAGATTTCAAAAGTTCATTATGATAGCGCTCTATATAACCAAGTGGACAGATTCAGGAAAAGTTATGATTAATGCTTTTCATTATGCTTGAGACCCCAGGAAACTCAATTTAAGGACTGTTGTGTGTGACCGTCTGCAGCATGTATGAGTTTTTTTCCTTTCTTTTTTTGCTGTAAAGGGTGTGCCTCTGCGAGGAGACAGCGAAGCAAGAGGGGAGGGAGAAAAAAAGGAGGGGGTGGAGTGAGGTGAAGGAGCCGGAATCCACACCCAAGCTTGTTGCTGCAGGCGTACAAAGGGAACTACCCTTACATGTTAAACTCCTAAAGGCTCAGCAAAAGGCGTTGGACAGACAAGAAAAACACCTGTGCAATATTATCCACGCAAACAAACCTAACTCCAACATCAGCCTTTTTGCCATTTAGCCATTTTTTTTGTCAGCGGGATACTGCAGATGTAAAAAAGTTTGCTATCCCAAACACTAGGGTTATGTATATATATACATACAGGAAAACCATGTTGCACAATAGTCAAATCACTACACGAACAAAGAATGATGAGATATTAACTCTTCTCATCTAAAAGGGACAACAATTATATGAGGGTCCTCTATAGTCTCTCTAAAACAGTTGGTCCCGCAATTTTATGCACCTTGGATAACAAGCTTTGTGTGCAGTTGAAGGAAAAGTGAAGTGCGCAGTCAAGTCTGCATTCATGTGGTGGCTGTGGGTACACACCCACTGCTCATGTGCTGCACTATTTTAGATCAGTAAAGTTATTATGATATCCACACAACATTCCGGCCACTTTCAAATATCACAGAAACTCTTGAGCAACATTACAAGTGTTCCACTGGAAAAGTTCAGGAAAGTTGAATTCACAAATTTGATACTAGCGCAATTTAGTTCTTTAAACTTTGTTGAACTTGTCGTAAGTGAATTTCCATAATTACAATCACTTTTGAGGCAAAGCACAACAGGAACAAAGTTCATAAACTCACTTTTTTAAAACATTCACTTTAGTCTGGGGAAATCCAAATGTGCATCTTTACCTTTGCGCAGTCTGTGCGCTCAAGAAGCCTCACTCCAGCTTGAGCATCCTGGAAAACGTGTCCAGTCCCCAGCCCAAAAGCACTTCTTCCAGTCCCAGCTTTGCAGTCTGTTAGGATTCTGTCACTCCTTTCCTTTTTCTCGATCAACCAAGTTTCCAGGGCGTATTCTCCCCCTCTCTCCCTCCCTCCTCTGATGTGAGTTGATTTTAACTTTTTCTTCTGTGTGGCTGAACCTCTGGGCTGAGCAGAGTGGTTGGACAGGGAGCTGCGTAGGACTCCTGTTTTGCAGAGGGAGGGGAATGCAGGGGCGGGAACCGGTGCGAGGGAGTGGTCCTTAGCAGCCGGGACCACCCACTGCTTCACGTAGAGCTCTCAGATGACTGGGAACAGGAAAAGTAACTGCTGCTTTAAAACACATTCATTGTAAAGCACCTAGAATTAAATTTCAATTAATACATATTTTCATCACCGATCAATGCACGGCAGTCTGTGCTTTTGAAAGTGCAGTTATCAAAAGCACTTAAACGGTCTAAGTGGTTGATCACTAAGAAGATATTTTAAACCTAATGCGACATTTTGTTTTTTTTGGAATGGCTTTGGATATTTTTGCTTCATCATTGCTGCAAACAATAATACCAAAACTGGAAAACATTTTTACTGTTTTGAGCTAATTCAAGGCACACAACGCACCTCACTATACGTGCATACACTGGGGTCAGCCGTTATCTGCCTTGCATAAATGCTTATACATCTCTGCAAGGCAGTCACAACCAACCAAATCTTATTCTTGTTCTTCTTCCCCTTTTCCGTCTATGATCTATTTAAACAAATTCTAACTTTGAACTAAAATTGTTTTTCTGCAGTTTTTGTCCCACGTTTCAGGATCAGATTGAAGTAACCAGGGTAACGCACCACAAAATGGTTATGATATGAGAGACAATGACATAAACATGTTATTACAGCATCTAAATTACTGCACACAAACTGACAGAAAGTTATCATTAACAAAATGACTCAGGGAAGGAGTCCTTTACTTACAAAGAGTAAAATGTCTATTTACTTGATTGGATTTTATGTCTTCCTCATTGTTTTGTTACAAAAGGCCCACCATGAACCCTATCTTTCTGAATTGGAATGGCTGCATGTTTTATATTAAATAACTTTATCTCTGTTTTGGATTTAAAAACACAAGTTTATGAAAGCATACTTTAAACATTTAATTTTCCATCCAAATATCTTAAGATAAAACCGGCTATTGTAAATGTAATCTCAATAATTGTCTGTATAAGTACTATTCTGTCTTACCTTTGTTATTTTGTAATAGCCAGTATCACAAGAAAGATTTTGGTAAAGTGAAAGTCTTATGTTCATATAGTCTTCATCTTCCAGCCCGCTGTTATTTCAAGTATTTTAAGAATACTTTACATTTATGATGCAATAAATAATGTTTTTCTCCCTTTCTCACAATATTACCGTGGATCAAATGTTTGTCTCCACACAGACACAAGAGTCTTGTCTCTACAAGCTATGGTGCAGGACCAGCCAAAGCCGATTGGGTGCATCCTGACTCAATCTGGATATTAAAAGAACATTGTTATTTTACACTTTCAAACTTTTCCTTTAGAAAACTCAAAACAAAGTTGTGCAATGGTGAAGTTGAATGTGTACAATGTATCCGTTTCATCGCAGTGGAGAAATAAAAGAGATGGCATGAGCCGGTGAGAGAGTAGCATATCGGGCGTGGCCTCAGTCTTACTCAGCCTGGGATTACAGGTTATATTGCATCAGCAAATGAGACCTTACAGGCTTATGAATGAAAATGTCGGATAAAATATGATTTCAGTAACTAAAACAATGTTTAAGTTGTCTCATGATACCACACAGTCTTGTAAATGAAAACTTCCTCATCAACATGTTTCCATTACTTACAGAATCCGTTGCTTTTTCTAAGCATTTCGACCATTTAGCTAACCACTACATAAAGTTAGCTATTTCAACCATTTATCAGGGCCTTTTTCAATTTATCATATCCCCAAAAAGAATTAATAAGTAATTCATAGCTTTGAGAGTTAAATATAATACTTAATAATAATAAATAATATAAAAATCATTTTTCCTGACATTTTAATTCATCATACATTCTTATGTTTCAATTTATTAAATTTTGAAGTTAAAATCTTTTGCCTCTAGTAAACATTTCAACTATTATCGAACACATTACTTTGAGCTAACTGTCTCAATCATGTACTCATTAAATTAACGTACTTATTTCAACTATTAACAAATTACTTCAAGCTAACTGTTTCAACCATTTACCCATTACTTTAAGGTAGCTATTTCAACCATTTACCCATTGCATTTTCAATATATCAGATCTTAATATTCTTAAACTATTTATCTGTCCCATCAAATATTAAATCCATTACTTCTGGCTAACTATTTTAACCATTTAACCATTACTATAAGTCAACTTTATCAAGTATTTATCCATTACTTTTTCAATTGATCATGTCTTAACATTTCTAATCATTGCTTTAAATGCTAAGTACTTCTGTATAAGTATTCCAAACACGGATGCATTACTTCTAGCTAACTATTTTAACCATTAAGCCATTACATTAAGCTAACTTATTGAATTGTCACTGCGTTAGTTCTAACTATTTATAGAAATCATTGTGACTTTAAGTTTATCTCATTTTCTCACACTCAGTGATATCTTGTAGTGTTTCGTGGCAACAGCTGACTGAATATTAAACCAAACCACAACTCTGCACCCTTTCATCCTACACTTCCATTGCAACTTGTGTAGCCTCCAACCACTGCTGTGGGACCCTGTGGGACCCTGGTTTCCATGTGTGCAAACTTCAGATGGGCTGCCCTATGTGTTGTGGGTGCATGTGTTGTACGTGTGTGTGTGTGTTAGTAAACATGGCCTCTGTGTGTGCTTGTTCTCCTCTCACGCCAAAGTTCAGCGTCCTCGAAGCACCCCTCACCTCCGTGTCCACATGTCGCAACCACGTGCTCTGCGAGGTGAGACACTGGAAACAATGTGTGGCGAGCAGCGGAGGGAAAAGAGGAAGTAAGTTCGTGGCTCTGCTGGGTACGAGCAGGGAGTGGCACACACCACACACGAACATGTGCACGCGCCCGCCTCGTGCTTGTGCATGCACGCACGTGCGTACACACATTTTAATATTACCACATCGCACCATTATGGCAGAGAGCTCTGATTTGGTTTTCTCTCCAAACAGGGGTCAGCTCTCCCACAGAGGGAGGACCCACTCTGTGTATATGTGTGTGTAAGTGTGTTATTCTGCGTGTGTAAGTGTGTTTGTAGTTGTGTGCACACAGAGATAAAAGTGAAGGAGTAATCCCAACTATGTGTAAGATAAGCAGAGGCCCTAAAGAATGTGTGAAGCGTGTGGTATTCACTCTTTGGACTGTAATAAAACATTTTAAACCAAAGAAATGGAAAGGTCAGTGACACCTTTACCTCCTATTGACAGAGGTCTCTTATAAAACTCTATCATCATTTATATTAGGTCATTCAAAGGACTTATGTCTCAGCAGGATTTGGAAAAAACACATGCATTTCAGCGCTGCCAGATGGGAAATGTACCAGTATTGTACCAGAATCTTAAAATCATCGTATTTTGATGAAAATTATTGTACGCGACCAGAGTAGGGATGGTACACTCAATGCCAATGTTTCGAAGCGATTTAGGCGCAAGGCACAAGGCTCTTATTTTGAAACATGAGACAGGAAAGACTTGTGTTCAGCTCGCAAGACGCAAGTAATGGCATCACGACTTGACGGCCACGTTCATTATCACAAAATGATCAAATTATCATACATCATCCGCTATTGTTCGTACAGAGAGATCAGAGAGGAAAGTTATCGTACAAATACGATAATTATCGTACATCTGGCAATACTGATGCATTTATCTTCTAAAAAAAATTCAAAATTCTTCCTAACCTTAACAATAAAGCTGTTTTCAGACAAGGCAACCTCCGAAGAAAGTCCGGACCCAATTCTCCCGACACCCTCCCATGGTTTCCTTTCACAAATGCACAACGCAGCAGTTAACTCTGCAGCGGAGATCACATGTTTTTGTTTAGGCCATATCGACACCAGCATCAGCTCTTATCACCAAACACTCTCTTGGCATTTCCTTCATTGTCCCCTACGTGTATGGCTCTGCTTTTTCATCCTGAGATATTTCTTTTCGTTTTGTTTTTATAAAGCACTGAATGGTTTGGCCAAAATACATTACTGCTGTACGTTATGAACCATCCAGGTCTGCTTTCTGTCCCCAGTTTTTATGCTCCATATTTGTAGAACAAGCTCCCAGACAACTTCAGATCCTCTGCAACTCTTAACATTTTTTTTAAATTTTTTATTCTCTATGTAATTCTTCTAATTTCTTGTTAAATGCTTCTGTTTTGCATTGTCTTGCTTTTACAATTTGACCTGATTCCTTATATATTGCCTTCTTTGTTGAAATGTGATATATGACCTGCTACTGCACCTGTTTGATTAGCTTCACACGTGCTTGACTTTTTACCACTAAGGTGTGGCTGTGTTGCTGCCTTTGAAGCACAGTTTCAGCTTAGAGCGATTGCTGCTTACAGGCAGACAACTCCTATGAAGTGTGCGTGTGTAAACAGCAGGACTCCTGTCCCAACTGTGTGCTGCCCAACGACTTTTCTGCAGGTTTTCCAATGTTTATGGTCACATAACATCCCCACAGTAAACACTTGCCACGCTGTGTTACTTTACTGCAGAAGAACCATATTTGCCTTAAATGAAGAAGAACCCTAAATGCACTGCAGACATCACACATCACAACCAAATATACACTCTCCAACATGTTTGTTGTTTGCTTGTGTTGTCAATTTGCACATATTTTCTTGAGTTGCAATGCGCTGAGCTGTCTCTGCCACCGTATTTCACACTCGTGAAGTCAAAATAAATCAACAGCAGGAGTTGGAGGCAGAAGAGTTGGAGAACGAGCTTCTAGACGTCTAAAATGTGGGTTGTGCAAGGGCCATAAAACTAAACCTCTGCACCATGTCCTAAATATTTTGCACGTCTTGTGCATGTTTTTATAGACGCAATCCAGTGTGCCTGTCACTGCTTTGTGGCAGGTCACTTGAATACAAGGATATGTGGGAATGGGTGTGTTTCCTGGTCCTAGGTGTGTCAGCCAGTGTGAACGAACGCAAATAGTTTGGCTCAGACGCACAATGAGTCACGGCCCATGACTACAATGAAAACAGGGAAGCTCAGACTGTAGAGGGAAGGAAAATCAGGGGATTAGATAGATGAACGGTCAAAATGAGGGTGTGCATGTATGTGTGATTAATGTCTCCTGCACGATAAGACAAGTCACACGGCACTGAGCAAAACTCTAACTTGTGATATGGTCAAAGCAAAGGGACATCACACCTGGATCTAATGATTATTTATGTTCTATCAAATATGCTTGAGCAACTATTTGGCTCTGCCCAGAGTCATGAGAGCCAGATGGGTGGGAACGGCACATTTGATTGTGTAACGCAGTTTAATCAGACACAAAGGAATTATCTGGGAGAGAGAGAGAGAGAAAGAGAGAGAGAGAGAGTTATTAACCCCAAAAATGTGCAATAGTTTTGAAAGAAGATTAGGAAAAGGTTACGAAATACACAATTCTTGAATTATATTTGCAAAATGTCACAGGAATTGGAATTGGAATTCTTTCCTAAATCCAGACAACGTGGGCAGTGTCCTTTGCAAATGGCCTGTTTGTATTAGTCATCAAGATCGTTTTTGAGAACATGACATACAATAGAAGGATTTGATTCCAGATAATCTATGCTTTATAAAGTAGCTCAGTGTTTGCTGCTCTTTTTAATCTTGTGTGTGTCTGCTGCAGAAGTCAAACTCCAATAGTTCGAAAATATGCATGGGTCACATATTCAGGAAACAAAATAACTGATTTACATTAACAGCAAACCTGTTCAAAGTGTTTTCAGTGAGACTGCTCTTATTTGCTACATTTGGGTTCACTTGAGAATGTCAGTAAACCCAAAAGTTCAGTCCAGTCCAGTTTGCTTTTGGAAGGATCATTGTTAAAAGCAGGCACTTTACTACACAAACCAGATTGTGTGTAAATAGAAGAGTTCTTTGTAAACCAACTTCATTGGATTTTTTTCACACAATGCAACATTGTCAGTGTTGTGACAAGTGTTTGAGCAGCCAATGCTGAAGACCCAATGAGATAAACACGGTCAAACAATCATTGTCAGTCTAGCAGAATGTCAAGGGAAACATTTAGCAAATTCAGCTTATGTTCTTCATGATAAGAAAAAGTACACAGTTGGCAAAGATTACTTAAAAAAGCTGAGAAAATAAGCAGCATTGATGCTGACCTATCATATGTTCCCACCACTATTTCCAGTTTATTAACTAATAATATTAGAAGTCAGAATGAAGATTGTAATAAATGCTTGTTATTTGTCATCAGCTGCAGCATCTACTCTTTCAGCTCCCAGGGTTTGACTCAGGACAATTACTTTTCTTATCTGCATTGTCGGGTACGTAACAACGTTAATTAAATAAAGTCATTGACTCCACAGATTGTTATTACATCTCTTAAGATCCACATAGTATTTATGTCGCATTATCAACAAAGCATTGCAATATAATCCCATGCACTGTAATAAAATATGGATGAGGAAAGAAAAGAAAATTGACGGAACAGGTATATAATTACCATCTGAATATGAATAACCTGATTTTCAACCTTTTTTTGCTGTAGGCTATTTTTTCAGTGTCTAACACAGCTCCTTACTTTTACCTAGTCGATTAACGTCTGAGACTATTGCACAAATACGTTAGATTTGTTCTTCTATACTGAGTGGTGAAGTGTTATCAATTAATTCAGTAGCATTTGATGAATGTTGCCAAATGAATGCTACTTTATTCTTTTAGCTTCGTCAGAAGATCTCAGAGGAAAATATTGCACCTGTTGCTCCACTGTACTTATTTTAGAGGAATATACTGTAGTTAAAGGTCAGTGAACTTTACACAAAACATGACACATGTTATAATTTGTTTATAACACGTCTCCACAGATTGTTGTAGATTACATCCTTCAGTCTGAAAACAGCTGTCAGCTGCAGGGGAAAACGATGCTGAGAGAGGGAACAAAATAAAGTTAAGTTGAACTTAAACAAAGACCAGGGACTCACTTTAAAGCTGAGGCAAGCTAAACAGTCAGGTGATAATTCCCTGTAAGGTCATCACAAGCCGCCTCTTTCACAACATCACATCGTTGTCACATTGTCATCTGAAGCATAATCATTATCATAATATTGATTTATAGCAGTTTGAACAGAGTGTCATTTCTACTTTTATCACTTTTCCTTTTTCTCTCGAACAGAAACCAGTGAAGGTTTAAATATAATTGGGGGAAAAAACACGTAAAGCTGTAAAAGCTAAGAAACCGCCTCATCAACTTTGTGAAGCCCTTTTTTAAATTCAATTTAAGATAATTTAATTAGCGCTGATGATTGGATTTCCTTCATCCTGCTCAAATTCATTAGGAGCTACAGAAAACCCGCAGCGATGGCGTTCCCGTTCGACACGTTGGCAAAAAAAGAAAATCATCCTCAACTCAATTCCCAACTTATTATTTGTTACACGGGATGCAGCGTATTCCCATACATGTGATGTTGTGCTCCCCTGCCCCTGGAGCCCTGTGAATACATGAGCTGGAAGTTCTCAAAACAAAGTGGACATAAAGTACCCACTGGGAGCTCAGTGTGTCCATGGAGAGATTACAGCCACAAAGAAATCCCACTCAGCTAATGACAGTGTGCAGTACTCAAGATACACTATCTTGCAGCGCACAGGTCACGCTGCCTGATATTTGCCATCACCATAGTAACTCATCATCTGCAATCTTTGTGGAATTCCCCGCAGTGTGGGCTTCCTTACTCAACACACACACAAACACACGCATAAACACACTGATGATTCAGAGGAGCGAGTTGTGCCTTTGGTAAGAGAGGAATGCAAAGGGGAGAAAAGGGGAATAAGAGACCAACTGAACTGTGGTTTCCACTGCACGTTGTGAGTCACGAACACGAGGGAGGGACGCAGAAGAGAAAAAAAGGGAAACTATTCTGGGATGGCTGCTATAGCAACATAATAAGCAAGGGGGTAGGTACTAGCAGGGATGTTTCCATAGCAATGCCCTGTGTGTGTATGGATAAATATCACATGCCACGAAGCTGTTTGCAACATCATAAGAAACTCTACTCTACTTTATTAACCAAAGTTTGTAGTGTTTAGGTTATTACATTTTTTTTTTAGACCTGATGATCTCTCCTCCCTCCTTCCTGTTTCCTCAAAGCAGGGTGTGGACAGTAAGCTCCTCTAAACAAACTGACGCAGGGAACACCTTTCTCAGGTTGGGTCTTGCTCCCACAGTCGTTGTGCAGACAGCGTAATAGTGTTACTGAAAACGTAGCGTCACTGTTGCCCAATTGTTTCACCTAATCAGCCCAGAGACGGTGAAGCAACCCCACAGATTTGACACACAAACATCACTGTGTTTCCTATCTACTGGATAAACCCACTGTGTGATCAGTTTCTTTACAGTCTCTGAAAATCACTCACTCTTCAATTGTTCTGAATTATTGACCCATTTGGAGCGATAAGGGGGATAAGGTTGTTTTTTTTGTGTAGGAGTGTCGCCTCCCTGTGAATCACCTCCCATCTGTTGTGTTTCAACACAAGAAGATACCTTCCCAGCACATTCCAGTCATAGCTGTAAATGTTCCAACACTGCAACTATTTCACTGGGTTAGATGTAAAGCTCCCAACAAGTCAATACATGAAGCGGGGGTCAATTTCTCCCCCAAGCGAGTCAGGGGTATCTTTTCGTACCCTCGCTGGAAGCTCCTCTCGGTCTAAACTGCCTCTTTACATGAATGAGTTGGAATTGAAAAGAGGAAATCAAATGTTTTGGAAAGAAGTGAAACTATGTTAGTAACGACAAACTGCTGGTTGTACGCCCTTAAACCTGCAATTTAACCTATTTACAAGAAGAGAGACAGTTGTACTTAAGTTTTCTAAGGAGATAATAGATAGGGCCCATTTAAAGATTGAAGGTTCAGTACACACCCACACCACAAAGCAGCAGACACTATGATGAGTCACTTTTTATCATAAAGTTACTTTTTGTAATGCTGGATGCCAAGTTGTGCATCAACTGGAAGGATGAGGAAAGTCAACGTTTTGTTATTTCTATTATACTTTTATTTCATTGTGTTACTAAGGTTTGTTTTTCAACGCCAGGGATCAATATTTATGCGCATGGTAGCCATGGTAGTGCATATTACAGTTTTGCTGTAGTTTGACAACAACACTCCTCATGCTCCACCTCCAGATTCTGGTAATATGAGACCGAGGCAACTCTGGGGTTTCATGTCCAAAAGTGCAGGGGCTGTCTGTTTTCCCTCTGCCGTACCTCTCCTCCTCTCTTCCTTCATGTCACACACTTTCCTCTCCTCTCTCACTCAGGCAACCTCCGTGGCAACGCGATCTCGCCGAGAAAAGACGTCAGTGTAATAATTTGCTTCTCTTAAAAACGAATTGTTTAAAGGTGTCAATCGCAGGCATTCTCATAGAGTCAGGCCTGCTCGGTTACTATATCAACTCACCTTTCCATGCCTATTTCAGCTATTTCCCCTCAGCAGAACCACCTTTGACCCCTCTCATTCCATTCCAGTGCTGAATTACTATGCTGTGTTTTAGTGCCAAAGAGAAATGTGCAGCTGAGACCCCATTAGGTGCACGAATAGGAAGGAACGCCCCTCAGTCATGGAAGAGAGGTTAAGATCCGAAGATCACTTTTTTTGCCTCATGGAAGAGATCAGCAATCTGATGCATGCAGATGTGCATTTCGAAATTTTGGCTTCCATAATTCTCTTCTCTTCTCTTATCAGAGGCCTTGCTTGCCTCTGCTTGAAACCCAGTTAGTTTTCACGTGTCCCAAGATGCAATTCGACCATAAAGAGAGCACACACGAGGTGAATTAACCCTCAAATGCTGACTAAGTGTCCGTTTTCCTGGCCCCATTCCTACTGCTCGGGTTTAATGTATTTTTGTGGGACTTGAAACCCAACCCCAGACAGCGTCTCGGGAAAACTCCATAAAACTTTGAGGGTGGGACTATGTGTGGTGGCTCAGTGCCGTCTCTGTCCACGAGAGATGTCCCTACAACAATGACACACTCTAATATTGACTGATAAAGCTGCAGGGAGGGGAAGAAGATATCTAGTGGAGGACTTGCTGCGACATTTATAACCCTCAAAAACAATCTACACATTCTTCTGTCTTTTTAGTCAAAAAATGTTAAAGCCAATTGACGCTCCTCAGAGAAATCTGCGTTGGATTTCCACATCCGACTCCCCAGTGTTAGCTCTTCCACCTCTCAGTTCCAAGCCCTCCACCGACCACCTCAGTCTTTTCCAGATGTGCGTCCTGAAACCGCCATATGCTCAGCATATGCATACCATGCCTAAAGCTCCTACGGGGGGCTGACAGCCACACAGGGACCTAGTGTGGCGAAACAATACAGCCTCTCTCTGTGTTCCTCCCTCGCCAGCACTCCTCACTGCTGCAACTGCTTTTAAGAGAAATCCCCCTCTCGTCTGCGGACGTAGAGAAAAAAAAAAAAGGACCGGGGAGCGAGGAATCGCAGAGAGAGGAAGGAAAAAGAGGTAGTGAGTGTGCGGCCAAGAGAGAAATGAAGACCAGGGGGAGGAAGGTTGGCAGGGCTGGAAGAGAAAATGTTGCCATTGGCATAAGACTGCACATTGTTCTTGTGGCTTACTTTAGTTTAGCTGTTTAACTCTGCAGTTACTCGACACAAACAAGGATCAGAGTATTTTATGGACTTTGTGTTGCTACTTTTGCATAAGACAATCACCTCAAAAGCCATAAAACCGTGTGTGTTGTGCTAACATTAAAAGTATCTGTGATTGAGAGATGAAAAGGCCTTTGTAACGCCACTCCTTCGGCAATCAAAGGGTTAGTCATCAGCCGTGTTGTAACTGCTGCGATGCTGTGGGTGAAGCCGAAGTTATTTGCTCAAGTTACAGCCCTCTTCCACCGTGATCCACAGGATGGGTGAGTCATGTGTTCAAGGACTTGGGCGCTTCACTGTTATGGGAACATTTCCATTTTCTGATTTCCATGAGACCACAGAACAAACTAAAATGGCCTCCTTGATTCAATACTACAGTGGATGATGGTTGCGCCAAAGTGATCTTGACTCATGCTTAGTAAGCTGGAAAAAATGACACATTTGACTCACTCTGGGATGTGCATCTCTCGTGTGTGTCAGAAACAAAGAGACCCACCCAGGGTTTTCTAAACCTCAGCATTAAACAAAGGATAACTGTTCTAAATGTTACCCAACATCACAAATATATATTTCAAGATGTGAATTCATAATGTTAACATCACTAGATATTATATGGGCGGGTCCAGGTGCCCTGGTTTGCTGTACTGAATGTAGAACAAACAAAGAACCAGACAAAGAAATCAGCTAGGGCAGTGGTGAAAATATACGCCTGGATGCAGGTGTGCAAACGCACAACAAACAATCCAAAGTGTTGGACAAACTTTCACACAGTTGGGTGTGTCCGATCAAATCAAGTCCTTTGTCTTCACCCTGGTATTACTGTTGACCTGGCAGACGAATTCCCTGGCTTCATAAACATGTTTGTCCTCCATAGTGATGATAGCTAATTAAAGGATGTTTTTTTACTTGAAATGGTCTTTTCGTGGTCTCTTCCTGTAAATGGAAATAAGGATACCATCTTATAGAGGTAGGCTCTGAAACAGGCCTTTTTGCATTTGAGCTGGGTGTGATCAAACCAAGAGATGTTCTATATCTGTCAAATCGCATTTCTTACCGGCACAAGTCTGCCAAAAAAAAAAACTTGGTTGGTGTGAGTCAGTTTCCAGGCATTTCTAAGTTCATCAACGCTGATTATAGTTTATGTACGTGGATTTAACCAAAGCGTTTCGATAAACTATATGGTAACAGTCTTGGTATCTTGTTCAAGAGGCATCTGAAGTTAGTTTTGTTTTTGACTGTTTTTCATTAAGATTTGTTCCAGGCTTCCTCTCCTTGGGGAAGCAAAAGCAACATCAAAACAAGGGCCCATAGTTTAAAGCAGATGACATTCTTGTCTTCGTTTGTGCAAACCACAGAGCTCTGGCCACTCATTTGTTCTCTGCTGGGTGAGGCTCATTCAACCGTTTCTCAGTGATAAGTCTTTGTCTGACCTCTGCAGACGGCAGAGGGTACTGCAACCAACACTGCTCAAGGCAGGGCAACGGCTTGGGAGTAACGAAGCGATGGCGTTTTCTATATGCTAAATGCACTGGCTCCTTCCCAAATTAATATTAAGCGGAAAATTAAGTACATGTAGTAAATCTTAAATGTCAGTCTCATGCTATGGAGCTAAAAAGCTTTGTTGAAAGTTTAGATACGATTTCATCCAACCACACCCAGTATAAATGTTGGGTGTAGTCATTAGCACTGTTGCACAACAACGGTGAGTCAGTGTACCAAGTGAATACACCTTTATTGTCTTTAAGTGTAGCAAATAATAACTTTTTCTCAATTGGTCTTTTTCCTGGGTGGTTCTCTTGACTGGAAAGGACTTAGAAAGATGAATGCACTTGTAGACGAGTTATCACTTTTATAAACATTTAGAATGAAATCATACACCAGACATGAAATCCCACAGATTGCATTACGGAAAATGCTTTATTTCGCAGGTCGAACAAAAAACCAGTTTGGGGCCACTGAAATATTTCATTTGTCTTTAAACACTGTCGATCCAAGTCATTCTTGAAGTTAAGTTAGCACGTGTTGGCTGAAAGTCCATAGGTTTAAGTTTTGAAGAGCTGAAGCGCCGAGTGCTTTCTTTACACCGTCCTGTCCCAGAGTCCTTTTCACTTGAAGATCTTGCCCTGGTTGAAGGCTTTACCAACATGCTTAAAGTCTCCCTCCCAGGCAAAGTACTCCTTCACCATGGTCTTGCACTCCTCGCTGTCACAATCCAGCTTGCGCCAGTCGTATGATTCATAGTCGATCTGCCAGTCTGGAGACAGCTGGGGGAGGAGGAAACAAAACAGTGAGTTATATGATTGGTAGCTAATTACCCTGAAGGTTTGAACAGGTAACCTAGACACCACTGGTAATCAGATGAATACTCAGGTCAGCATATCCAACAGGGAATACTTCAAATAGAGTGCATTCAAATATAGACCATGCAAGATGCAGCCAAATTTCAAAGAATTTACCAATGAGTCATTTTCTTTGTCTCCGTCTCACACCATGTAATTTTGAGAGGCAATCCAGAGAAGGAGGCTCAAACTAAAGCTGTACAGACAGCTCAACTCAACACTGAAATTTAAATTTTGAATCTATGATATTGTTAAATGTGCCCATAGCATGAACCAGCCTTTTACTCACAGGCAGAGTTGACTGGGATGAACATGGTCTCAAGTTTTTCTTCCCCCATCAGATTAAGACTTGGTGCCATGAATGGACACTGCCTTGCCCAAAGACAGGGGACACACTGCTTTCACCACAGAGGGATGACTCCTGTAGTGCAGGCCTATTTCTACCCAACAATTATAGTCTGCATTTTAACACACAAAATTGTGTATTCTTAAATGTCAAGTCGTATTTTTTAAAGAATGTTTATGAATCAGACAATACATGTCTTCAGCCAGACCATGTATATCCTGACTCCAAAATATATTGCATATTTTTTAGAAGCAGCTTAGGAGGACATTAGTCCAGCAACTATGCAAACATACCGTCTTTGTCTGAAACAAACCACTTTGACAAAACTGGCAGTACATGCTTGAGTGGGCATGTTGTGAAGTCAGAACACAATGAAAAGGGTGTTCAAAGTTTTTTGAAAACTTACAGGGAAAGCCAGCTCTTGGCCTCTGAAGACCCACAGACCAGAGATGCAGCCGTCATTGTTGGTGCCAAACAAGACGACACTAGCAAAGGCACTCTTTCTCAGTTTGTCCAGGCGCTGGAACATACCTGTAAATAAACGACATTTGAGTCACGGACATTTTAATGAATAGCGACATAAATCAACAATGTTAAGTGCGGAAGAAATTGTACTAGACAGTGAACAATGCACCATTTGCAGTATAATGAATACTCTAAAAAAGTTTCTAGATGACTCACTTCCCTTCAGCATTTCAAAAATGCCAAAAAGGCTCAAACTATGATAACCTAATAGGACATTTCAGTACCTCGGTCAGTGTGTCTTAAATTGTAACCAAAGCATGAACCAGCCTTTAACTCACAAACAGAGATGACTGGGATGAACTTGGTTTCAAGTTTCTCTTCCCCCGTCAGATTAAGACTTGGTGCCATAAATGGACACCGCCTTGCCCAAAGACAGGGGACACGATGCGTTTACCACAGAGACGACTCATTATAGTGCAGGCGTGTATTCTTTAATAACAAACAGATTTATTTTACTGATCAGCTAATTACACTCCTATTTTTTCCTAATTCTCAAAAGCACTTAAGAGGGACTGAATATCTTGAGTAAAAAGATTGTTAGAGAAGCAGAGGTCACTTTAAAATAATTCTTAAGCAGCATTGGTATATGTTCTCAGAACATGTCAGAAATCCACTTCCCTTAAATATGGGTCATATGCTGAAGTTACTTCCTTAGATCAATGCACTTGTTCTAATGGCTGCTGCAGTGTCTCACCTGTGATAAGGTTGCAGCTCTTAAACGTCAGTGTAAGCTCCTCAGGGAATTTGTACTGGCCGTACCAGATGGAGTACCCCTCTTTGTCGAAGTGCTCCCAGAAGTGGGGAAGGGCTACTGTCAGTGTGTCCTCGTTGGAGTACTTCCTCTTGAACTCATCCATAACAAATGGGCTAAAAAACAGAACGGATCAGGTCATGTACACATCTGCTTTCTGTACATAAGGAGAATGACAATGTGAGCAGATATGGTAAATTTTTTTAAAAAAACCCTTAAATTTTGGGTTCAATTTTTCTTAAATGTGCCCATAGCATGAACCAGCCTTTAACTCACTGAAACAGAGATGACTGGGATGAACATGGTTCTGTTTCTCTTCCCCTGTCAGATTAAGACTTGGTGCCATATCTGGACACTGCCTTGCCCATTGACAGGGAGGGGGGAGATGTGGAGTTTACAGGCCCGTTACTGACCAACACGGTGTGTACACCAAACATCTTCGCTTGTGAGCAATTCAATGTGGTTTAATGTGACAATCAAATGTGTCATGGAGAGTCAACACCCTCCACCCACTAATTAATACTCATTTTAACTCGAGGGAAAGTACTCAAAAATATTTTGCTGAAGTGATCGGCTGGAATAAGACCTTATACACATTCTTCCATCTAGAACACATTCAGAAACCTTTAAACTGTTAGCTAGACATGAAACAAATCTGGAGGGCAAAATTAAAATGCATTACAAAAACTAACCCCACGGAGAAGGACAGCCTGCAGATGTTTACCTCTTTGGCAGGTGTGCAAAGGGGTCCTTGGCTTTGGGCTCAGCAGCCAAAACAGCATCACACTCATCCATCTCTTCTGGGACAGGCTTTTTCTCTTCCTTTTTCTTCTCTTTCTTCTCCTGGGGCTTGGCTGCCTCTTTTGGTGCCTTCTCTTTCTTAGGTGGGGATTCTTTCTTGGGCTGCATCTCTGCAAACTTCTTGGCTGGAGAAATTGAACAATGAAAAACATGTTTAATGTGTAATGCCTCTGTATTAGCCTTCTCTGGGGCTACTCTCTGGCAAGGACTTTGGAAATAAAAGTGAACTATTCCAAGCAATTTGACAAAATTTGCACAACGCCCATTAGATGTAAAAAACATAAGGCTACAAAACTCATTTAAAATATTTTCGCTGAACAAGAATTTAGAAACAGAAAATGACTAATGTCACCCTTCAAAAGAGTAGTCATGTGCTAATGTGGTGTGAAGTCTGATCTCATTAATGTTGAATTACCATCAAACTGGGCCATCTTGTCACACAGCTTGACCTCTCCGAGGACAGCCCTGAACTGGGGCTGGTTGACGCAGGTGACAAACCAGCGGGTCACGTTGGGGTATGGCTGACGGAAAGAAGGCTCAAGGACCTAGAGGTTAGAAAGAAGAGGTTAAATCTTTTGAAAAGAGCATCTAGACTCAAAATCACTACACATGACTTATCAATGTTAGCTGTGGTGTGCACATCAAACCTGTTTGTAGAGCCAGAGCATGGAGCAGACCGCAGTGATGTCAGCTAGGCTGACCCTCTCTCCAACGAGGAAGGTACGGGTGTTCAGGTGTTGGTTCAGCACTGTAAGGACTTTCTTCATGTCCTCCTTGGCCTGCTCTGTGGCCTGCACAAAGCCAGATAAAAACATGACGATGCAGGATTACATTTGAAACCTACTATATAATTAAGTGCCAAGTCACAACAGCAGGGCAGTGCACTCTTGCAAACTTGCACCCACTTTCCACCAAATAATCATTTAAGTCTTATGTTTGTCCAAGATATGCAGTATAATGAATATAGTTTCTAGATGACTCACTTCCCTTCAGCATTTCAAAAATGCCAAAAAGGCTCAAACTAAGAGAACCTAATAGAGGGACATTTCAGTACCTCGGTCAGTGTGTCTTAATTGTAACCAAAGCATGAACCAGCCTTTAACTCACAAACAGAGATGACTGGGATGAACTTGGTTTCAAGTTTCTCTTCCCCCGTCAGATTAAGACTTGGTGCCATAAATGGACACCGCCTTGCCCAAAGACAGGGGACACAATGCTTTTACCACAGAGACGACTCATTATAGTGCAGGCGTGTATTCTTTAATAACAAACAGATTTATTTTACTGATCAGCTAATTACACTCCTATTTTTTCCTAATTCTCAAAAGCACTTAAGAGGGACTGAATATCTTGAGTAAAAAGATTGTTAGAGATGCAGTGGTCGCTTTAAAATAATTCTTAAGCCGCATTGGTATATGTTCTCAGAACATGTCAGAAATCCACTTCCCTTAGATATGGGTCAAAACACTAAACTGATGTGGGTTACAGATTTAGGCTTAAAACCAAACCCTACAGCTAATGTTCAAGAATTCTCTATGCCCAACTCAAAATCCATCAAAAAAAAAAACATTGTGGTGAGGTGCGAATATTTTGAGCAGCAGCTCTGATTCAACACGCAATGAGTTGATTATTACTGCACGTCATTCACCTTCTAGCAAAATGTTTCCTTTCTTGAAGGTCATGGTAGAACACAAGATTCTACTGATCAGTACTTGTGTTCTATAAATTACATCAACCTCAATTTCTAGGCTCCCTTTCCAAACACTGAGCTACTAGAGTATGTTGACTCTAGATAAAAAAGAGGTTAAACCGTAGAGAGAACTGAGTAAGGTACCTGCTTGTTGAACTGCATGATTCCCAGGGTGGGGAAGACCCATGCGCTGGCTGGTGGGATGATCTCAGAGTCAGTGAAGCTCACCCACTGCAGCACCTGGGCTGCGGCCTGGGGAGTGGCACCACGCAGGACCTCATTGCTCACTGCAATTGAAAAATTTGACATTTAAGAAATCAATAAAATGCATGTTGCCTTTAGACACATTAAAGCAAAATAACAGGGAAGTAAAACATTTAGCCATCCAACGAGTGGACCTAATAATGGTTGTATTCCTTTTAGGAGTACAGGTAACCATATGCTACTGTTAGCCCACCTCAACAATGAACAATATATTGTCCACTGCGAAAACAAATATATTTAAAGAATCTGAATTTAATTTTGCTTACTGGACAGACATGCCATGATGAAACTCTAAACCTGTGACAAACATTTAAAGTCCTGACAGAAACTGTCCAATTAAATCATGTGGTAACATGATGCGCTCTTATTTATTTTTTCTTTCCCCTTGAGCCACCAGGCAGCTGTTGCAAGGCCAGAATACCCTCACTGGCAGCTTACAGTCAGAGGTGGAGCCATTCGTGAGTCTTAGTCAATCGTGAAGGCAATTAAAAATAAAAAAACTTAAATTTTGGGTTCAATTTTTCTTAGATGTGCCCATAGCATGAACCAGCCTTTAACTCACTGAAACAGAGATGACTGGGATGAACATGGTTCTGTTTCTCTTCCCCTGTCAGATTAAGACTTGGTGCCATATCTGGACACTGCCTTGCCCAATGACAGGGAGGGGGTCCACACACAGCTTTCCCCAGTGGAGTTTACAGTTTTTTTTAGATTTGCCAAAGCACCAATTTATTACCAATAGGACTGACTCTCAAACATCCTCAACGCCCATTCTAAAGCATATCCTATCAGTTGGACAAACATTTTGGTGTTAATATTGACTTTATATCTTTATCCTTACAACCATCTGGATGTCACCAAATATTATCTTGCAATCCCACCAGGTTGAGAATCACTGTTCTGGATGAACATCCTAACCCAGAGTGGGTAAAACTAAGCATTTGATTAGTGATACAATGGATGACTTACGGTAATGAGCAATGGCATTGCTCTCAAACAGACAGAAGCCGTCATCTCCCTGGTAGGCCGGTACCTGCAAACAAAACAATGGGACTTATTTAGTTTATTGTAACTAGCAGTCACACAACAGCAGTGTAGTCAAACCAGTTAAAAATTTGTGTATACGTTGACGTGAGGAATATATAGACATAGTTTTGGTTATATTCATTCCTAACATCGCAACCAGAGTGACTAAGATGGAAGGCCTTTAAACTGAACACAGCTTAACTGAGAGACAATACCATTAAACCAACAAAACCGGTAGCACTCACCTTGCCCAGAGGGAAGTTGTTGAGGAAGGCAGGAGTGCGGTTCGTCTGCCCGAAGGTGAAGGCAGGGGAGCTGCTGGCGACTTTGAGGCGAGCGCCACTGTACTGGGCTGCAATCTGGGCCTTGAACGCCCGCCAGTTCTCTGGGTACGAGTACAGAGTCTGAAACGAGGAGACACAACATTGAAATAGTTGCAACAATAAAAATTGAATTAAAAATAAAACATTGATTTAATTTGAAATAATTTGTCACAATTTTGTATGCAGGACAGCTACGTGTTGAGTTGCTTTAAGATGTTTTCATATCACTGTCTTATTAAGTACAGTTAAATAACTGAAACTTCTAGAGCCAAAACTGGTACATCACTCCAGTTACAGGGCATGATGGGACATTGAGTTTTAATGACGCAAATGAATGAAGCCATTTAAACCTGGTGGTTAGCCACATCTTACACACTTGAAATAAAAAGGGGACATGGTGACACTTTCAAAGACGCCTAAATATAACTTACAAAAGCGAACTACCGCAATCAAATATAGTTTTGGGCACGAGCCACAAAAAAAACCCAAGATATTCACGTGGCTATCTGTTAGCTTCAAAGGCTAACTAGCATCATAGCCGCTAAGACAATCAAAGGAGTTTCCTTCGAACCCTAAAAGCTACAGAGAACACAGCTCCAACCGGGCGATAACAAAACAGAGATTAAAGCGAGATATTAAACAATTTAGCAGGTGATTTTCACAGAACGAAAATAGCTTAAGGTAACGTGGCACTAGCCTGCGCCAGGAGAGGGGCGTCATTCACTTTCAATGCTACGTCAGTGTAGCACAAGCTAACTGAATGAACATCTCCATAAATAAACACTTTATCTGCTCCATCTCACGCTCAGGACACGGATCATACCGAGGGAAGTTCGAAAAGAGCTCGGATGCGACGGATGTAAAGCGGATTGAGTCAGAAAGTTCACACGCAGCTGCATCTGTGGCCATCTCTCCATCTTACTCACCCCTGCCGCCATCTTCAGGACGAGAGAAAGAAAGACCGAGGGCGCGCTCCTCTGACGTATTTACGCCCAACAGACGTGCGCGCCCGTGACACTTCCGCGTTCACATTTCGGCTCTGGATTTGTACGTCAGGGTGAAGCTCTGCCACGTTTCAGCACAACGCAATAGATTTAAAAATATATCTGAATAATATATCTGAATGTAGGTTTTTAAAATAGACAAGGATAAAAAAAAACTATATAAGAACAAATAAAATACTTTATTACTGCCCACATACAGAAAAACAAACATACAGTTGAGATGGAAATTATGAATTCCATATGAAAGAAAAACTGAATGAATCACTTCCAATAAAAAAAATTGAAATACAGTCTGTACAGCGTGATAATAATACAAAAGTAGCTGTGGGCTTCACTGCCTGTCACCAAACCATATCAACCACTGTAGAAAAATAAAGCCATTATTACAAAGAAAGACACTACTACATAAAATGTTCCCCGTGCATCTTCTGGTGTGAATTAGCTCACAAGACCTGGAAAAAAAGAGAGGAAGAGAACTTCAATCAAAAAAATCGCAGAAAAATAACCGCGGTTGTAAGACTAGTTAGCAACACTGTGGTTTTTTACTCAGTTTGACCAAACAACAAAGACATATCCTGGGGATGTTGAGACAACTCAAGCCTCAGGAATCCTATATTTGCTCTATTGCAACAACATAAAATAAACTGAAAGAATTATATAAAATATATATTTAGTCAAACTATGAATCACAATTCCCTCATTGTGTTGAATAATTTCATATAATGTAATAGATATTATCAATTAATGACCGTCTAATGAGCACATCTACCACCTGTATGACAGTGTTCTGAGGTATAATACTCACCCAGATAGTCATCCATGAGAGATCCAATAGCAAACTGCAAAACAAAGAAAAACTTTTTTGCATTTTACAGTAAATTAACATACACAAAATTATTTCTATGAATCACAATGTAACATCTGACATATATTCACACATCTTTTCCTGTATTGATGCAGAAACATCGGTCCTTTGTTAAAGAAAGAATACACTTACAATGTCATTCTTATCCACTCTTGTTCCCACAATCTTGAGCCGGATCTCATCATCTTGCTGGATAACAATGTCCTTGAAGAGAACAGAGGAAATCATTAAAAACATATGTCTTTTTTAACACAAGTGTGACTTCAATGATCTGGATTTTTATATTTAATCATTTCATTTTTAAAAGCTGTTAAAACCCAAAAGAGGGAAATATTTCCAGGCGAGATTTTTTTTGTTTTGTTTATTAATTATGTTATACATAATAATACAAATAACACTGCATATTCTTACCTCATCAACTGTCTTATAACAAGGAGGGTTGGAATTGGGGTCAAACTCCATTTCTGAAGGGATGGACTAAAAAAAAAACCAAGAAAAGACAAGATATATGATATAAATATAAACATGTACCAAAGGCAAGCAATTCAGGCAACAACTATAGATGTTACAAGGACTCACATGGCGAGAGATGAAGCAAGACATGGGACCGATTTCTGTGAACAACCCAACCTGTAAGAAAAAGTGAAATATATAACAAAGTTAAAATCTGTGTGATTCAATAATAAAGACTTCCACTTATACATATACCAAAATAATTATCTTGCTCAAAATGACAACATACAATTTTATCTAACTGGAATCACAGTGTTTACATGTGAACACACGTTTTAACAACATGCACTGCACTGCTGCTCACCTTGTTGACCTGAGTGACAACAGCGTCCACCACTTCCCCCTTAAATGGGCGGAACACAATGGCCTTATACTTGACCGGGTACAGGACGAACCCTCTGCCTGGCTGGATTACACCTGCCCCAATGTTGTCAATGGTGGTGACTGCAATCACAAAGCCATACCTGAAAGAGAGAAATTCAAAAGAGGTGTCACAACCATGTTGGAATATGAATGCAACATTAATATATTTATAGAATAGAGTGAACTAATGTAAATGTGAATGTAATGTAAGTTTGTGGAACTTCACTAACATCTGAATCCATATATTATCAACAAAATTGATCAAACCATTAAATTTAAATCTCCTGCATATAGCGGAGTGTTGCAGTCACTCACTTGCCAGTGCAGGTTCCCTCCACCTCTGTGAAAAGCTTCTGCTTCACGGTGTTGAGGAGGTTTGGACCAAAGTACCTCGGGTGTAGCAAGATTTCATGCTCCAACGAAATCTGCGAGCACAAAAAGTACGTACAAGACAAGATTTCGGTTATTAATGATGCAATAACAGTAAAAGGGCGTATGAACGTGAGTCTGTGTTTGCTGTTCGTGCGATGAAAGGGGGACAAACGAATGTGTCAGCATGTGATCAAAACAGAAACGAATTTGGAGAAGTTTTGTTTAGCTACATTAGCAATGCTAACCAAGCAGCGATCACGGTAATCAGACCTTTCTGAAATAAACGTCCCTTCTCTGCCATTAGCCAGCTCGTACAGTGAGAATAATACTCGTACTTACATGGTAAAACATCTCGGGTATGATGTCCAATCAGACCTTGGTTAATATTATTGTTTTGAAAACTTACAACCACCGCATTTCAGTCATTGAATGAACCTGACGCTTATTCGCTACAGAGTCTCTTCCGGGTCAGCGGGTCAACCGTCGATGAAATGAGACTGCTGTGGTCTTTCAGGAAGAATTCTGTCACTGGAATAAATATCTCATACTATCCACAAATACGTTAATGGATATGATAATAAAGAACTAAATGCGTATTTCTAAGCATTGAGTAATGCTTTATTTCGACTCTAAACAATAGACAATAGAAGCAAAGCATGGCTCCACACATACAGTCCGACCCCTGGCGGTGTGGAGGGGTAGTGCAGGAGGGCGGCGACAGACAGCGGGCTTGACTCAGTGCTGCTCTGTGATTGGCCAGTCCGACTGTGCGCCGATGTCAACAGAGACATCCATAAACCACTGGACTAGTTTCCCAGGATTGGTCGATTAATCTGCCTCTGATTATCAGTTTGTCCAAACTTCACACACAGGTAAATGTAATGTCAGTCAATATGTGATGGGTTGAATTTTAGTACGTGAGCTGATTATATTAGGATCGTGACTGATTTATCAATAATGTCTCGTCTTGCTTGTATGGACACGCCCTCCAGCCGCCTCACTAAACAGGAAAGAAAATAGCTCTCGCTCTGATCTGACCCTTCAGGGACTCCGTACCTGTGCAAGTTCCAGGCAGTGACATGGCGAGTAACCTCATCTCCAAGTTGTTTCGTCCCCCTGTGTTCACACAGCTTGTAAGTACTCGTATATTCTCTCACTTTCTGCTCGCTGCCTTTGGCCCTGTCCCTGTATGACCCCCATGTTCCTCTCCGGTCTCACGGCCAGGCGGCGCTCCGGTCCCGGGGCAAGGTGGCTGCAGCTGCGGGAACCAGACTTCTGTCCAGTGACCCTTCTCCGGAGAAGATCAGCCGCTACCCAGTCCCCAACAAGAAAGACTTGCCTTATGATATAGTGGAGCTCATGGAGGAAGTTGAGTCTAAGGTAAAAAGTAAATGAACACATGAATAAGTGAGACATTCAACTTTGCTGCACTTGTTTTAAAGGGGACATAGCATGCCCATTTTACCACAAGTTGATATGGTTCCTTGGGGTCTTAATGAAATGTCTGTAACATACTTTGGTCAAAATACCACAAGGATCATTTAAAACAGCACCCTTTTACCCTGTCTAAAACAGCCCTCCACAGAGTGACCTGTTTTGAGTGCCTGTTCCTTTAAATGCTAGTGAGCCAGCTCCCCCTCCCCCCATGATTTTAAACGATATAAATTACATATTTTATATGATATAAATTATCAAATATGCATCCCATACTTTGTATTCCCCTTCTGTTGTCCTGGAGTTTTAATTTCCCCAATCACATAATTAAATGTCCCCCTCTGCCCATCCACTACAAGCACACAAGCAGATAGACAGAGAGAGAAAGAGAGGGGTGGGGGGGGCTATGAAGACCATCATTTACCCCCGAACCCCGACATTCAACGGGTACAACAACAAGCAGAGAAAGCAGAATCGCGGGCTGACCTTATATATACAGTCTATGGGGCTGACTGGCGCGGAGAAATGCGCGTCCCGTGTGAACAGCCAGGCGGCTGCGCGCTTGAGAACAGCGCGGCGCTGCGCGGCACGGCGCTTCCGCGTCCGGTGTAAACCCGGCGTAACGAGTGTGGGGGGCGGGGGGGATGAGGTGGGGGGTGGGCCAAGGCTATGTAGGGAGACTTCCAGTGTATTGTGACGACACAGTACACAGGAAGCTCATTCCAGTCACTCAAGCATGACGTTTCTGACTTAGAGGAACCATAACAAAACGCGCGAGTGTTTTTTTTCCAGAGTTTTTGGGTTGGTAGACATGCCAGATACCCACATTAACATGTAGAAGCACTAAAAAAGTGGAATTTTCATGATATGTCCCCTTTAATTCCTGTTGTTGTTGTTGTGTTCACAGGGAGGCTTTTTGCCAAATGTCTTCAAAGTGCTCTCTCACAGGCCTGCAGAGTTCAGAGCTTTCTTCGCTTACTACAATGAACTAATGAACAACGAGACAGGTGTGTGTGTGTGTGTGTGTGTGTGTGTGTGTGTGTGTGTGTGTGTGTGTGTGTGTGTGTGTGTGTGTGTGTGTGTGTGTGTGTGTGTGTGTGTGTGTGTGTGTGTGTGTGTGTGTGTGTGTGTGTGTGTGTGTGTAGATGTGTCTGTGTGTGTTTCTATGATGGCAGTTAAGTGGTATGTAGTTTTTCCACCATGGCCTCCCTGAAACAGTATTGACACTCATGATGGTGACGACACCTCCTCCACCACATGATGAAGACGCCTTCAGATTAAACATTGTCAGGATGTGCAGGTTATGCAAGATGTCAGTTACATATCATTTAGGTGTGCATGTGCTGTTTGTGTCAAATTTCTGTGCAGGAGTGCGTCAGACACTTGTTGTCTTTGTGTGTCATTAGTTCGTCCATGTGATGTTTTTCCTGATTTCACATTTATTCAGTGTCTAATGTCTTCCAGGCAGTTTAACCAAGGCAGATCGTGAGCTGATCGTAGTCGCAACCAGCATCCACAACAAGTGCCTTTACTGTGTGGTATCCCACAGTGCACTGCACCGCATCTTCTCCAAGAAGCCCACTCTGTCTGATCAGGTATCACCTTTTACTGATTGTTGGCCATAGATATCAGGCCCCTAAATATGCCTGTTTTTATCTGTGATAATGCCTCTCTCGCAATGTTTAAGAAAGAGGAAAAGAAAACAAATCCCAGATCCACGCCAAAATGTAATGTTTTCTTTCTTGGCCCATGTCCCATCCTTCCACCAAGCTTTGTGGAACTATGTTCAGTAGTTTGTGTGTAAACCTCCTGCACAAACAAACCAACTAACAATCAGACATGGGTGAAAAAAAAATAACATCCTTGGTCGAGATGGTGACTCATCACATACACACTGCCACTGTTTTCATGTTGCAAAATTTCACTGCGTGTTTAATATGAGAAGAAAAGGAGAAATACATCTTTCTTGTTCCTTGTATCAGTTTCAATCATTCCCATTTTCACATCCATATATTTCTCCTCCTTGTTATGACTACTTATATATTCTGTTTTTTGGTTTCCTTCCTTACTGTAAAACATACAAGGCAAACAAAATATTTCCACTAATCAGCTCTCTCCCTGCCCTCATCCAGGTCATTACTAACTATGAGAACGCAGAGCTGGAACCTAGGGAGCGCGCCATGGTGGACTTTGCAATGGCCGTGTGTCGCAGCGACACCATCACGGAGCAGCACTTCCAGTCTTTAGAGGAAGTAGGCTTTGACCGCGAGGATGTCTGGGACATCGCTGCCATCGCTGCATTCTTTGCCATGTCCAACCGGCTCGCCCACCTCACCGACATGAGGCCGAACCCAGAGTTTTACAACATGGGCCGTGTTCCCAGGGACAAGAGCAAGGAGAAGGCAGACGGGGAGCGCAAGTGAAAAGTGACACAAACAACAGTCCTGCCCAACGCTTGTGTGTGTGTGAGTGTGTTTTTGAAGGAGAGAAAGAGATGGGCCTGTCTATAACCATTCCAGGACTCTGTAACATGTGGATCGCTCTTGTCTAAAAATAATTTCCGTGGTCAATAATTACGTGAGGGCGACAGTTTGATTTTGTGAGTTTGTTTATTCTCTTTGACATTTAGAATTTTTGGTGTAAGTTTTTTTTATTTAACACTTGCCGTGGTGGTTGTGGGGGGGATTGAAATATTTTTGCAGTTGTATGTTGTTTGTTTGCAGTCTAATGATAAAATTCACAATATTATCAGTTGTGTTTTAACTCTATTAAATAAGATCTGTTCATATATATATTATATTTTAATATACAAAGACACTTTTATATTAACACTCATGATAAATAGCTTAAATTCAGTCTCTAGGCAACTCTTTATCTTCTTGTTTATGTAATCAACTGAAAGAACCTTTGTCACCATGTGTTGCAGAATGATGTGTTTAAAACATTATTCACCAGCTAAAAATCATTTTTTCTGCTAAATTAAATTTCCTTGATTTTTATTATGACAGTATATGACATTTTCTTTCATCTGGACCACAGTCAGTGCTTGGCCAGTGTCACACCACCAGATGGCACCATATACATATTGAAATTTGTTAAATTACACCAGCAGGACTGAAGGGCCTTAACTTAATCTTCACTTAATCATCATTTCAAATAGATTGTTTGATATTATATAAATCCAGATCATTATCCGTATCTGCACCAAAAAAGATAAAGATTTCTGCATTATTTCTTGAGAAATTCACAAAAATATAAAAACAAAACCCTATCTTGCAGCCCTACAAATTTATAAAAACGTAACCACTCAAATACATTAAAGATACAAAACATAAAAACAATACTTAATAATAACACATTTTCCATCATAGTCATTTTGTTCACATTAATTTATTTGTCGTGTGCTACATCATAGATTAAATTAATTCTGGTAGAAACACTGCCAAGAAAGTGAAAAAAAAATATATCAGTGATCTGCCCATTTATTCAGATCCACTCCAGGATTTTATGGTTTCTTCTTTGGGCCTCGAATATTTAGGGAGATATTTCCTTAAGTGAAAAATTGTCATTTCATATGGGTCTGTGAATGTCAAGTCAATGTCGCATTTCAGCCTGAGGAACCAATGTGCCTGAAGGTCGTCTAAACAGGATATCTACTCCTTCTTCAGGTACAAACATAATCACATTAAATTCTTCTGAAGAGCTCGAGACACATTGTTCCACTCACATTAGTCAAGGTCGTTTTACTGAGGACTTTCCTCTGGAGGACTCTCTGAAGATCAGATTAATATTTCTGCTGTTTAAACATCGATATGAACTTCAGCGATAAATATGAAATGAAATGAAAGCTGACATATGAATCTGTTCAAATTCCGAGATGGGACCCTGCTGGTCTGAAGTGCTTTGTATTGATTGTGTATCCAGAGTTTTCCTGCAGGGTGAAGTTTGCAGGCTACAGGACACCGCTCCGCTCAAAGACTGTAAATAACAGAGGAATCTTTAGAATTTGTAACACTGTGATGACATTTTCCCTTCAACTCACTGTACGTTGACAGAATATAAACTTTAAAAAAACTTTATCTTACCCTGGCCCGTATATGCAGTATGAACGAAAAATTATTCCTGTCATTCACTCCAGACTTCCCGCAGTCAGTCAACCCACATAACTCAAAGAGAGATAGGAATTTGGGTTTTGTAAGACGTGCTTTTCACTTCTTTTATGCCTCCTCTGGGTGTTTGGGCAAATCTTGTCCATGTCAATTGAACACAACTTTGAATGTTGTCAGATAACTCCTCCAGTCTCTCACTGTTACTGAGGAGAGGAGGAGTGGCCTAAAAACCTGATTGTTCTCATGTAAATTGTGTCTTCAGTCTACAGCCTCTTCCTCTTTATTGTGAGGTTAAGCTCAGTATTTGCTGAACAACCGTGTTGCTCTTTCAATCCTCTTAAACTGTAACTTCACATCCAAAGACAATAAAAACCTAAAGACAGATGTTCAACAGGGATGTGAAGGCACAAGATGGGGAACTGTGTGTTCTGTTGTAGGATAAGTTGATATAAGGAGTCAGAAATCAATAATAAGAAGCATGAACCTTCACAGTCGGAAATCCAACTCTTTTGGTTCATGAGGCATTTGAATCGTAAACAAAGAGAACTGATCACTTCAGTAAAAACAGTTGCTGCTACCGTTGTTTTGTTAAATACAAAATGCGAATAGTATTTGAGCAAGATGAACAGATATTGAAGTAATCCGTATTTTTCCTACAGCTACACCCTGTGGTTGTATGGGTCTGCCAACAAGTGCAGTTTCAATCTACATAAAAAAATGTCGGACTAACAAAAGGTCACTGTGACCTTTGACCTCTGAAATCTGATCAATTAATCTTTGAGTCCAAGTAATCCACACGCGAGCACAGCTCCAGAAGAGGATCACAGCGGACATTTAGACCAAAAACATGGTGTAAATGACGCCGTTTCCAGTCGAATTTGGATGTCGGGGCCTGCAGACACTTGGATGACACATTTTTCAGTTGTTTTTTACGTTTGAAGAAGTGGTCCCCAGTTACTTCAATTGTACCGGATTTGGGAAAGCCAATTTCAAGATGTGTTTTCCTCTTTTAACTAGGCTTTACTTGAGGGACAGGAGGGATGTTCTCTCACTCTGTGACTCACTGAAGTGAATGCAGATGTACAGAAGGACTGAAACAACAAGGCACACATGGGACATGAGCAAATGGACAGATGCAAGGATGAGAGCATTATCCTCTCCTGTTAGGAATGTGTCATTTACTGTAAAAAGTTTGTGTTGACATGTATGAGTGCAAAACTACATATATGCACAATCTTGTGTGTGTGTGTGTGTGTGTGTGTGTGTGTGTGTGTTGAATGTGGCTGCTCTGTGAGCATTTGCAGCTGGGGTCATTTGCATTAATTGCGTTTGATTGAATTTCCCATGTAACAGAGCAGCTACTTGTTCCCTATCTGGGAATCGAATCCCCACAGACTCGACATCAGAGATAGAACATGCAGTCAGTCACACAGCTGTGACACAGAGAGCTTTAAAAAAAAAAAAACACTCCATGTGGCGAACACGTAGAGGTCAAGGTGCTATTATCTTTGCAGTAAAATTGTTGGCTGCAGCGTCATCCTCAAATGTCAGATTTCAATGTCAGTCTCTGAAATATACACTGAATGAAAAATATACCTCACCCAGGGAGACTTTACAAAGAAACATTTTTTGAATTAAGCAAAGATGTGATGAATGACAAGAGTCATTATTACATTATGCATCATGAACTGAATCCTATCATAATATTCCGCCCCTCAAAGGTTCCTGACATTGATCCTTATTATCGTTTCAAGTTTATTCATGTCATTCCAGCCACATCTGTAAAACATACAAGGGATCGAATCATGGTTTCTCAGGACCCTCGAGCACAAGCAGTTAAAAGACAATGAAAAAAAGCAGTTTTAAAGACAAGTGTGATAATTATAAAGTGCAATCAAGTGCCTGACTTAAAATTATTTAAAATAATAAAAACATGAAAAATGCATAATTATTTATTATGCCTGTGATTTAAATGCAGGGGTTACGGCCTGTGGGAAGAAACAGTTTCCCATCCCTGTCACACTGAGGTAACATACTGATGTACAGGTATGGGTAATATATTCAGGTAATCTTTTGGTTGTTGTTGGCAAATTTTAAAAGTTTCAGGTA
The DNA here is from genome assembly GCF_022539355.2 of Hippoglossus stenolepis. Lineage (NCBI taxonomy): Eukaryota > Metazoa > Chordata > Actinopteri > Pleuronectiformes > Pleuronectidae > Hippoglossus > Hippoglossus stenolepis. The sequence continues at coordinate 14,661,368 of NC_061489.1, forward strand.
TTAATATATGCAGCAGTTTACGAGGAAGCGTGATGCAAAATAGGTTCAACAGGAACGTCAGTCTGCACATCCTGAATCTGATCAGGGAGCTGGTAGACCTGTCAGAGCAGCTGTCACGTAACGCGTCGTGATGATAAAAGTCACGGCGCTGACTCTCGGGTGAAGGTGTAAGAGCAGCTTTAAGAGCAGCCAATGAGCCAGCGAGAATAGAAAGTAACATACTTGATATCACTGTCATGAGGAACTCAGGGCTGGAACCGACGTGAAGTAAAAAATACTGCAGATAACGTGTAGCTTTCTACATCATGTCTACAGAAACAGATTTACTGCTACAAATCATCCCGACAACTCTGAAGCAGCCACTAATGCGCTGCTCCTCCACATGGCTGAGGCTCTTTCATGACCTCTCACTCAACCAGTTTGGGAAGTGTTTCAGATTAGGCCGTTCCAGACGGATAATCCAAATGCACATTTGCTCAGATTACTTCATGCCTGCGGATTACAGGTCATGCATCATCTCATATTTGCTGCTAAAAGAGAGAGATTGAGAGATTCATGCATGTGCTGGTTTTATTTGTATGCTTACCGTTGCTATTTTTATTGTGTGTTTTGAATGTATGGCTGCCTGGGCATTTAGAGGTAACCTACATTATGCTGTGTAGGCCCCATGCCTTTATTTTCCCTTTGAAGATATTCAATAATAGTGGAGATCAGGTGCTGCCAATGCAGACATCCAACTGTGACCTGCAGCCTGTCTTCTGAGCTCTGCAGCACACTGGAACTAATACTGTCAGTGTTGGATGGGAGATTGTTTTGTCCCTGTGATGTGTTTGGTTTCGGCTTCATTCCCATCTTAAACATCAAAGCCTTCTATCTGCTTTGTTTTTTTTCAAGTCTCTGTTTTCACCGTGTTTAGGCTCCAGATTAGTGCTAGAATCTAGGTTGTAATAACTATTTCAGAATTCTGCTCTTTCTGCGCACGCCCTTGAAATGTGGCAAGATCATCAGCTCGGCAGACTCTTGTGAGCGTGCGCAAGTGCTGTGCTCATGAATATCATTTGACTGGTTTAATTGCAGCCATGTGTTCAGAGGGGATTTGCACATCTCACATATGAAACAGGAATTTGGGCTCAGTGAGAGAGAGGAGGAAACCCCTCAGGACAGTGAGAGGAGACTGATGGATGACAGGACTCCCCTGCCCAGCCAACTCCGCCATCGCTCGCTCATTTTGGTGAAGCATCACATTTGCATTCAGGCCGTCCCCTCTTTTTCCCACCCACCGAAATGAATCAGGGCTTATTACAGTAATGAAAGTGTCGTGGCAGAATGAATTAAACAATGCCTTAAGAGATTACTGAAACAGGAAGGCACAGTGAAGAAATGTAAAAATAGAAAAAACGATAAAGAGAACAGAGAACAGAGACAGAGAATAGACCAGTGTGTGAAGGTGAGAGACTGTTTACACCCGAGGAGCAGGTGGCCGGGCAACATGCAGGGCAAAGAGGGGGAAAGAGCGTCTTCTGGTGCGGCTGAAGCATCCAGCGAGGTCCTCAGCCCCCAGGGGATTGTGGGAGTGTTGTGTCCATGGGGACTGGAATGAGAAATGCAAAGAGGGAGCAAGAGATCTGCTGTGGAGTCCCACCTACCCACAATGCACCTGCCACACATACACACAGCGAAAGCTTTCTATGAACTAATAAAGCCAGCCAAGGAGTTCAGCAGGAAGAGGTCACTCTCATATTGGATGGTAATAAGAAGGAGCTTCAGCCCAAACCTATTTCTTTATGGATTTTATTATTTTCTTGCCCTTTCTGCTTTGCCCCACAGCCCCCATCGACTTGTTTATGGTTTAGATATGACAATAATGCAGCTGCTGTATATTATTTACTGTTGTTGTTTTTCACTGCTATAGATTAGATTTTAATCAGTGTTCCAAGACAAAAAAGAAGAAAAGCATCTGTGTTTTGGTCCATAACTTCTTGATTCCCCGTGAAGTGTACATCAGCTGCACGCTGAGCCCAGCAGCCTGACCGTTTGACACCATGAACGTGCAATCTGGTGTCGCTAAGGCTCCCGCTGAGCACAGTGTGTGTGATTGTGTTTTTGTTGATGTATACAAGCGTGTGTGTGTGTGTGTGTGTGTGTGTGTGTGTGTGTGTGTGTGTGTGTGTGAGGCACCCAACCACCCAGTCTTGCACTTGCACCTGCCACCACTGAGGCTCTGTATCGACAGCCTGACATAAAAAACAGCAACAAAAATAACTTAACGCACACGACACTTGTTTACATGTTGTGATCTCGACTGTGAAGGTCTGGCTGAATATTTCAGGCACTTGAAGATTAGCAGCAGAGTCTGGCAGCTGAGATGTTTTCTTTTTCTCACCGGGGGGTTTGCTATGCATACCAGGCGGCGTTGATGAGATTGGGGATGCATGCATCTGTTCCAACAATTTCTTTTCCCCGAGACTGTTAACTAATTTTCATAATGTGAGACATAGTAAAAGACATGTTAGACATAAGGACGAGTGTTAGGAAGGGCAGTGGAATTCGCGGAGACCTTAGGAAAACTGTTCAGGAAGAAAATAAAACAATTTACGTCTGTTTACAGTTGCAAAAATAAAGACTATTTGCCTCCAGGATTCCTCGTAATTTTAACATTTACATTCATATATCTTCTAAAGCCAGACTGATGCTGCCACCGATTCCATGGTAGTGGTGCATTTCTGTTGTGTTTTTGTCCAAAAAGCCTCCATATTGTATAAACATTAAAATATGAAAGCCTACAGGACAGAACAGAACAGAATAACTAGCTTAGCATGGTGATTGATATGATTTTTTCATTTTGTTGCATATTTGAATTTGAAGCTTGTATTGTTATTGTTGTGCTCCCTCAGCCCTGAGGGAATTTGTCTCAGACCACATTAGAGTGGACAGATTTCTAATTAAGCATGAAAAGAAAAGTGCTTGATTTGGTGTGTGGTTGCTATTTGTCTTTCCTGGATTCCAGACTAATAACACGGTTAAAACTGTTTTCTCAATTAATTAATATCAATCTTTGCAGTTTTACTAAGTTTTACAGTTTTTTTAATAAATGCCGCTTACTCATATCAGTCCCCTTCACACAAAGAGCCGATAGTGAGAACTTTTAACTTCATAAAATATGAGACTTTGGGACTGAGGGCGATGCCAAAGAAGAACAAGATTCAGAAAAAGATTCTACTCGGAGGACATTTGATTCCAATTTGAAAAAATAGGATTCCAGTCTCCCTCTAATAACTCAGGGGTTTGTAATAGTTTTTTGAATGTGCAGACTCACGAACATCAAACTTTATCTCTAACAGAAGTAAATACACCAACCATTAAGCCTGAACATGGGCACTGTCTTATCGATTGGAGTTCTTCCAGAAAACATCAAACAATTGGAAGTTGAGACGAAGCTTTTGTTGGTCGCACAAAAAAGAAATCAGAGCACATTTCCTAGACCACAGAAGGAAAACATGCCCCACTTATTTTTTTGGTCTCGCCTGCTTTTTTGGCCTATTTCAGCTCAAATTTTCATTTGATATCCTGGCCCATAAAATATTTTAATTTCCTTCTTCATCTGAGACCAAAGACCATTTTCCAATCAATCTCTTATATATTTTTTCTTTTGTACATTTGAAAACAATGTATTTCCCTTGTCCTGGTGATACTCTTTGACAGTTTGACCTCCCTGAATGGATTGAGTTCTTACAGTTGAGGCTGAATTCATTACTTTCCTTTTTGTCCTGTAATGGCACATCCTGGCCCATTAAAGTGTAGAACAGAGAATATTGCAAAGTTATAAAAGCTGGGGACAAAAACACCAGATGCCAAAATGTCTTACTAATCTGCCTAATTCCTAAACATTGCTTTTATTGATGTGCTCGTCCTTAAATGTGCCGCTCGTTTGCTGTTATTACAACTGAGTCACAACCATTTACACAGTTCATTCCAGTTCATCCTCTGTGTTATCGTCATTAACAGACCATCATTTTACATTGAAGGCATCTGGCTGATGTGTTTTCTTCCACGTTGCCAGCTCGTGTAAAGCAGAGTGCACTCTGATTGAACCTGTAACTTTTAGATGGAGTTTAACAGACTTGAAACTATTGAAACTATCCCAGTGAGTTTCACTTAGCTGTGATTTAGATTTAGCCCGGGATAATGTGTCAATAGTCCAATTTCTATTCGCTACAGTTAATCTATAAGGTGTAGTTTATGACCCCTGCCTAGAGGGTAATGCTTTCTGTTTGTTTGTAAAATTACTAAATAAATTAAGCTGGACTGATTTCCACGAAACTTGGTGGGAGAATGGGATATGGGTCAGGAAATAACTCATTCAATTTTCATGCCTTTTTGAACACTTCCTGTAACATTGGAAGATCAGGAGTTTTTTTTCACATTTTCGTTGATTTCTCAGAGAATTATTCATGGGTTTCAATCAGGCATGTTTAGGGGACTGATGATTATGAGTGTGTGCAATTTAGTGCAGTTCCAAATAAAAATAAAATGTTGTTGATACTGATATATATGATATGTCTTTTCTGTGGTGAATCTTCCAGAGGATCAGGTAATGAGCAACAAAGCACTAGATTATTCCAGTTAATTATAATAAGAAAATTCTTTCAGAGAGAATTTGAGAGAGCGAGAGAGAGAGCGGAGCAGAAGATTCAGTGTGTGTGTGTGTGTGTGTGTGTATCAGATGCTTGGTGCGTGTCGTCGATTCCCATGTTTCCAGCAGTAAGTAATAACTCAGTGTGGATGTGAATTGAGCCAAACTGCAGATTTCATGATTTGTGGCAGTTTTTATTTTTGTGTCATGCTATAGATTTCGGTCAAGTAACCATCTGGGAGCTTTTATTTTGAAGAAGGGAGTTACACACAAGCATTTCCCAGAGCCGCTTATACAGAGAATAAATAGACTTTTATTGACATGGAGCCAAAAGTTGACACTTGGACATAGAAAGAGAAAAAGAGATCAATACTCTGTAGCTACAACAAAAAGGTTTCTGTGAGGCGGAGATGGATCTTCACACATTAAGAACTTTGCTGCATGGATCAGTCACTTGTCTCCCTCTACGAAACACAGGCAAAAGTCACTGACACTAGGCCTTTTATACATCTACAGTATATATCTCCAGTGATATGGCGGCGTATGGAGTTGAGAGTCCTACTGTCAAGCCTCCTGCCCGTCTGTGGTGTCAGAGGTTCAAAAGTCACATTGCTCAACACGTCCAAATTCCTGTTCACCTTTAAAAGTACACAAATTAGTATTTTTACAGCAGTTATACAATACTTTTCAAAACTACTTCACCTGTTTCCTGCAAATAAACTCATGATATGTATTCAAGGACGCTGGAAGTCAGAGTGTAGAGGGGGCTCCAGCTCCCCCGATTGGCGAGAGGCTGTAACTGCAAGGCAAAGTTCACTTTGTGTAGCCTATCTGATGCACAAATGTAACACTTGACGTGGTTAGCCTGCACAAATTCTGACAGAGAATAAATGTGCACTCCGTGTGTGAACAGTCTGAAGATGAATATGTTATAATGTTGCTTTGAATTGCAGAAAGTTGTGTTATGTTCTTCAACTGTAGCAAAACATCGTCTGTTCATATTAACACAAAAATCACACATAATGCACTGCTGCACTGCATTTAACATTACCTCATTATATAAGGTTTCTCTCTGCATCCCCAACTCTGACTGACTTCCAGCGTCCCTGGATGTGTTTGTATTGTGCACGACCAAAGATGTATTGCAAAGTTTATCATACAATATTCGACTGCGCTTTAAAATGACTGTGCGTCTTGAGTTACTGGTCAACACCAGTAAATGTGAGCCAATGCGGTGGTTTTTCATTTAATATAATTTAATAATATAATTTCATTATCACACTGACCCAAACTGTTGATTAAGACTGAATTCAACAGGCAAGTGAAATGGCATCCTACCTCTACACAAGTGTCAAAGCAACAGAGTTGGGTCCGATGCTGTGTTGATCGAAGTAAAAACCCAAAATGATAAAATTCACAGTGAGACATCTCATTTTAGTAACTAACCTAACATCACTACAGGGATGGTACGTCCTCTGAAAAAAAGTCTGTGTCATCTTTATCAAGAGTTCGGAAAGTGAACAGTCGGTGTACGAGCTCACAGTGAAGTGATATTTATACATCTGTACGCATGGATTTTGTACATATATGAGACAATAACCGTTGAGATGACTGAGGAAGAGGCAGTGAGGTGGACCGTGACGCCGCATGTCTCAACGTGCAGTAAAAAAGTGGGTTTTAAATGACTGCCGGAGATACGACAATGATATTTACAATGTTTTCAGGGTAAAGACGACTCTTCTCATCTCTCCTCAACTGATATCTTGATTAATATAAAAAAGAAAATCTATGCAGTGCACTTCTCTACTGCCCCAGTGATTCTCAACCTTTTGCCTCCAGTCTACCCAGGTGTCTTTACTGTTTAGCCTGCATGACAAAACTCTTCACCTTCTATATGAACAAATTGTGTCTGACATTAAAACAGAGTGGGACAATTCTTGATTTGGAATTTCAAACAAAACAATGTCTCTCTGTAATCAATTGTTATGTTTTCTGATTTGTTAAATTGACTACATGATTCAGTTACTTGGCAGATCTGCCAGGCTCTAATTGCATGAAGTTTCTGGAGATACTATAATTTTTCTCATAAAACACAGCATGTCCCCTGCTCCTATGACAATGGTGTGTCCAGATAGTAGGTTGAGGACCACATACAGTACTGCACTCATTCCTTTACCCCTCCGCTTCCTCTCTTCACCTATTCTTTTACTTTTGCACCTTCTTCATTCCCGCTCTCCTGCTGCTGCAGCCAGCTATGTAAAGTCCTTGGAAACAGCCTCTATGAAGTTGGGCGCTGACATGAGAATGGTGAAGGTGCAAATGATAGAGAACAGAGAGAAGGCCACCAGGCACAGCCTGTCCACCACCGCCGCTGCAAACTTCCACTCGCTGCAGACGGCCTCGGCCTGGTCCTGGTCCCGGAACCGCTGGGCTATGTACGACACCTCCTCCAGGATATGTTGGATCTCTGGTGGGGGAATACCAACCCCCATCCCGAGGCCTCCAACGCTGCTGCCAACTCCTCCAGGTGGCTCAGCCTCGTCGCTGGGGGTGCCGTAGGCCCGCCCGCCTAACGCTACCCCGGAGTCGCTGGAGGGTGGGCAGTGTGGGCCCTCCATGGGGTGGTAATTTCCAAAGTAGAGGCTCATGGAACCGTTGGAGGTGCCGGTGGGGCACGGGGGGCAGGATGTCTGTGAGAGGGGAATGCTGAGGCTCGGTACTGTGCCCATCTCTATGGAGCTGGTGCTGGAGTGGTGCTGGGAGGAGTGACGGTACTTGTAACTGGGTCGCTTGCGCTCCTCTCCGGGTTGTTTCATACGGAGAAACCAGGCGCACCAGTTTAACAGAACCACCCGAACCTGAAAGGAGAGAGTATCAGCACATGTGCACAATGACCAATCATTCATAAAGACATACATGCTGGAGGTTTTCTGTCGCAGTAGTGATTATTATGTGATAAAATCAGTTTCAGTCACTCACCCACTTGGGCATCTTTCCTCCATGAGGGTCATGATGGTGAAACTGCAGGACGATAACAGTCACCACCACTGACATTCCCACAATCATCATGGTGCTGGCAAAGTACTGAGCTGCACAAAAACAAATCAACATTCTCAGTTACAAATCAAGTCAAGCTTTTTTAGGTCATGCTCTTTCCCTTTTCACTCGCCCTTGAACTACCCCAATAGCTCTACTACATAGCCGAGAGCAAACATGAACTAACAGGTACAACATTAACCTTGGTTCCAAAACAGTCCAAAAAATAGATTGATTTCATGCCCAAACATGAAAAGAAAACAAGTCTGATAAATCTGAGCAATACGTTACATTGCCAGGGGGCAAAGATGCCCACTTGAACTCAGACAGGGGGAATAAAATCTGTGCAAAAATGCTTCAAAACAGAGAATAGGGGTAAACAAACAAAAAAAAGTCCAGCCGAGCAGAGAGAGAGAGAAACAGAAGAGGAGGGAGAGAGGGAGATTAGTGCTGGTTCTGGAGGAATCTTTTCACCCGCATCAGGGAACAGCAGGGGAACATTAAATGAATGCTGTGCACTGAAACGAATGCACGCGCACACACACACACAATATCTGAGTTCCTGCCCTCCTTTCTCTTGCAGAAACCGTGAAGGTAAAGCAAACAGCTAAAGTTGACGACAGTCACTGAAAGTCAAACTTTCAGTCACCTCATGAGGTCACGGATGTGACCTTGTTTGTCAGATCTGGGAAATAAAGATGAATGAATAGAAGGAGGGATCTTAAAGAGAAGAGGTGGGGGAGAGAATAATAAAACCAAGAGGAGAGAGAAGAAATCAGAGCTAGAAATGGTGTTTATGAGAGTTGGAAGGACATGGGTCCTGCGTCCTGACTGCTTTGTGATCAGTCACTAATGACTTTATGGATACAGTAACGGAAGCATTGTTGTTCATTCATTCAAACCCACATTCATTCACTGACTACATTATAGATTAATTCAAATGGACTGAGCCAAATGGTCTCGGAGATAGGACTAAATAAATTAACTAAATGAAAATGAGCACACTTATGTGGTGATTAGGGGCTGATGATTAAAAGACATGTGGCCTGATTCTGGCAGCGGTGGTGAACATTCATTTACAGTTGAGTTCAAGCAGCTACAATAACTCACAGTGGCTGAATGTGAATGTCTTGTAAAGGGACATGAGTCATTTTAACAAGGCTCCTAAAAGTGTCCCAGTTGGCCTCGTCTCTAGGTCATGGGAAATAAAAACAAATGGATTAATCACTTTAATCACTATTGATGACACATTTATCAGAGGGCAGTTAGCTTTAACCATGTTCAGCATGACCGAACTCTATTCAATACACTCACGATACACTATTAATACTCTGGTTATATTTACACTTATATTTACACTTATATTTACACTATTTCTCACTTTGACCCCCCTTTGAACTGATCACTGACATGACACGTAACAAAGGACACACGTACAAGACAAAAGCATAGACTGTATATAAAGATGGTTGACATGGCCGCTCCCCAAAAGTTAAGCCAAGTCATCTTCATCAACCCCCCCGGTGGCTGGCTACACTATAGGTCATAAACCCCACCTCCTCCATGTTAGCGGATGGGACATGGACCAAAAAAGGCAAAAGTGCACAATGTTCTGTGGTTCTCTTCACACTGATGTTTGTCCAAGCCTAAAATAGCAATGCTAATACCGGAAATAGCAATGCTAACAGAAGTAGCTACCACGCTAAAAACATGGTGTAAATGACTCTAGTCCGAGTCGAATTTGAATGTTGGACACTTGGATGACACCACAGGAGCCGTATGGAGGCATTTCCAAAAGTGTTTTGTGGACTCAAACACTTCACCCACCCCTCCAACATAGTGGCATAGTTCTGAGTAGATAATGAGTTAATTTTCATTTTTCTGTGAACTATCCCTTTAAACCCCAAAGGTTAAATGCCCCTTCCCCCCATCTTGGTCTCTTCATCCATTATTTCTTCGTCTATCCTCCATTCCTTTCTTGCATTCCCACCGGACAACCAGACATTACACGGCCTATTAACAGTACTGACAGCTTTAGTTCAGGCCACCCAATTTACTCCATCCAGCATCCGGGGAGAAGTGACAATGATGTATAGAAGCCCTCGGGCTACTCAAGCCAAAGCCAAAGCCCAGCCTGACCCAAAGATGAGTTTTTATTTATTAATTTTCAAGAGAACATACAGTATACAGTATTTATAGAGATAAGGAAATTGCCCACATTGAAAACACTCAATAATTAATGCATGTTTTACATTACTGGTGTTTACTAGAAGTGCAAGAAAGCGTCAGATGGACCCTCACATTTTTACTGTAAATTTGTCAGTCATGTCTATGTATTAATTGACTAAATCACTTATCATATCATTACATTCACTTTAATTTGACTGTTTCCTGAGGGATATCCTTTCCTCCTTTTCAGTTAAGTTTTTTTGCAAGATCCAACGATGACTTCCTAGTGTAAATACATAGAGACATAGACATAAATACAACCCACCGATCAGAGGAACGGAGTCGGACGTAGCCGGCATGATCTCTGCGACGAGAAGCATGAAAACAGTCAGCGAGAGCAGCACCGTGATGCCTTGAGGGAGAGATAGAGAGAGACACACAGGTGGAAAGAGAGAGAGAGAGAGAGAGAACATGAGTATTTACATAATGATTTGATGAGGGTCACTGGTATGTGAATTTATTCCGATAATTACTTATGTATGTAATCAGTAATATTCTCAAGACTACAGCCATTTCTCAGCTCCTGGCTCATCTGACGTATCAGAGGTAGTTTCCAGAAAGTACTCGGTCTGATATTGTAACTGGTGGCTGCTCATCCACAGATGGTTTTTCATCAAGAGTCTCAGGCACTGAGGTGAATCCAAAATAGATTTAGTGGTGAGCCTCTTATTTTGAAAATCAATTATTTCAAGGTGATTTTATGTGTATTCATAAGGACGTCGGTGTAAACAAATATGTGAACCAGAAAGGTGTTGTAAGTATTTCTGACTGTATTTGTATGAGCTTGTACATCTTTCAAATACATTTGCTGTTTTGGTTCCTGTTGTTTAAAAACCTCAATAGTCAAATTTATAAAAAATAAAATTGAATAGGCTTATAATTTTGTTTTTAAATCGTGACCAAGATACATACGATTAACGGATTTTACAGTGTAAATCTCACTGGCCAGTCACTGGTCCAGCTCGATACAAAGAGCACGTGTGTTTGTCTTTCAGCATCCCACTCTCACCCAGAGAAATCTTCTCCCCAGAGTCTGCAGGCAGCAGGAAAACCAGCAGGGCCAAGCCCGAGATCAGCACACAGGGAATAAGCAGATTGAGTCCATAATATAAAGTCCTGCGGCGCATGGTGACCGTAAACGTCACATCAGGGTAGGGCTCCTTGCAGCAATCGTAGTAAAGCTCATTACGTTTTGCTGGCACACCTGAGGGAGAAGAAAACACATACATATATGTTTTTGGTTAAACCGACGAAGTAATTGGATTTTAGATGTAAATATCAGTTAGAGTAAAATATCAGCCCAAATATGGTAATTATGAAATGTATGATTCTATCGATTGAAAAAGGTTGAAAAGAAGAGTCTTAAAATTCACACCAATTCAATTTTATTTTCATCACTCTGAACACGTTCCATTGGAGTCAGTCTAATTTGCTTTCATTTTAACTTTGTGTTATTGGTTAAAAAAAATAAAAAGAGACTTAGTGCAGCGCCTGTCAAACTAGAGCGTGACCTTGACCATCTCATCAGTGACATTGTCAAAGTTTAAAATCAATGGAAGAATCTCTGTCTGTCGATTTGCTACAGAAGCATTGATCTGAAAAACCTCAGAGTAGACGAGGATCTTCACAGGGTCAATCGGGTGGGGGGTTGAGAAAATCTAATGGCAGACAGAAGTTTCTGGATTTATTAGTAGGGCTAGAAACTGCCCATTCAAAATGTGGCTGTTGGACATTGTTAGAAAAAGGGCCTGAGGGAATGGGCTTTATTTAGAAACTCACAAATCACCATCACAACTTTCCTATGTGTCACTGATGATGTGGTGCAGCAGGTGCAGTTTGAAATTAATGAGAGGGTCAGGGCTGAGGTCTCGACAACCGTTCATCCAAAAAACTTCACAATCAAAACTGCACTTCACGGGGTCCATGACATGGATCGGATGAGTGATTTGTGAGAAAAAAAACGAAGGACGGAGGGACAGACAGACAGAGAGATGGACAAACAGATTTCTGGAATTATTAGTACATGTCCCGTGAGCCATAAAATGATGAAAGCAACACAGCTGCATCATTTGTGATTTTTGGTAGTCGTCCCTTGGACTCTTTCTGGAGGGATGTGGATTGCTGCACTCACATATGTCCTGGCTGCACGCTGGCAAAAAAGTGTCAGACATTCCTCTCGCAGACCATCTGCTGCCGTCTGACACCCCTGTCCAGCTAACCGTCACCCCAGGGGCACCGGTGCTGGGATCTGCTGTTCCTGTCCCAGCTGGAAACATCCAGCTTGGGAGTTCTTCCAAAAATCATTTCAATTCCTCCAACTACAAACATGCAAATGATTTCCCACAGTGAAAACCATTTGTATGTAATGAGACGGAATGTCAAATGGACTTTTATGTAAAGTATTTGTCAGCACTCTACAGCCTTTAAAAATGTATTTGGCAGGTTAACCTGACCTTTTTCTCAGTGTTAAATATTTTAAGATCATGGGAAATAATAATTTATCACCTGTCTGATGTAGATTCACAAATTTTACTGCGCAGACTGAATACAGCATGTTTTGCATTATTGTTATAACTCCCTAAAGGGACTGGTTTCAAAGTTTATTTTCAGTCTCATGAGATGATGGAAAAATTATATTTGAGCTCAAATAAATGCACCGAATTATACAATCACACTGGATTCTCAAGTACAGCAATCTATTCTGGTGACAATACCGGCAGTGATAAATACAAACGTCAGCTCTCTTACCCACAAGGTCCCACTCTCCGTTGGGTATGTATGTGGACGTGTCTACGTCCAGCATCTGGAGGTCCAGCAGCCAACCGTTGTGCGTCCAGGAGCCAAACTTCAAGTCACACTTCTGAACGTCGAAAGGGAACCAACGTACGTCGATGTAGCAGGTGCTCTTTAAGATGCCAGGAGGGATGTACTGGCAGTAACCTGATGCATTGACCAGTACGTTGGTGTGGAAGGTGGCGTCGAACCGCTCATCCGCACTGGGCAGAGAACAAAAGAGAATAATGTGTGTGTGAGTGTGTGCACTTTAAAATATAACATCAATGATAATAATGTGAACAGGAGCTCTATTTCTCTCTAAGTCTTTTTTTAACCTTTTTAAGCTATTTTCAAATCAGGACACGCTACAATTATTATGAAAAAGGTTTTATTAATTTGAACTATTGCATAGAGATGAAGACTCTAATTGTTGCTTTTATTAAAAAAACAAGAGACTGCACATTTGCAGATGCATGGACACCAAAGCGACAACGCAAGTTGTTGACATTCCGACACTTTAAGTCGTTCCTACATTATAACTCTGTAGTCCTGGGTCAGACCACACCCTCAGCCTTCATTGTGATCTCGACTACACACCCGTGACTGTATCAGAGGCAGAGCAATCAAACCACCTCTGTGGTAATTATCACCACAGTAAGTAGAACCAAACAAACACACACACACTCGTAATGAAAACTATTCCTGTCACGGTAAAAATGAATTAGTCAGCCCATTAGTTCCACCCAGGTCTCCACTGTTGTCAGTGTGTATTTGTGAACCTATGCAAGTCTCTCTGCTGTTTCTGCCTAAGCAGCCACAGCAGGCAGCAGTGAGGTGATGTATCTACCTGCTATTTGTGAAGCAACTGGCCTGCTGCTCTGGTCCATCACCACACACACACACTTACACACGCTAAAACCAAGGTGAAACCCAGAGTGCATTAAATATTCACTTCTACTACTAATCCAAATATGAAGACAAAGGAAAAAATTGCGAAAACACAACCGATGCCTCCCCCGGTGTAGCCTCTGCACTCCACAACCTGCTGGGATGATATAAGGGCGGCCTTGGACAGCTTCTTGGTTGCATGGTTGATTTGGCCTCACCTGCCAGACTCCCCACCAAGGTGAAAAGTCAATGCACTAATTGAATAAAGTAGAATCTGTATTCTAGGAGAGTGTTGGAGAAGCACACGATACCTTTGGGGCTTTCTGGAAAATAAATTCTTTAGTTCTGGTAGCCGCAGCTAAACTTTAATGAAATATTTAAAAGACCGTCTCACCTAGTGCAGATGAGAGCGTGAACTATTAAATAAAGTGCCAGAGGCCAGAATTGAACTTTTAGAAAGTGACCTCCGTTTTGTTTCCCCTGTGCAGTATATAAGCATAATTCTGTTGCAGGAACAAAAGTGTTTCTCCTCCCACCAACCTTCACTGAACCTGTAGTGATGACACCAGGGCAGATAAAGAGATACGTCGTCAACTACACCCCACTAAACATTAGAAATACGTCTCTCTTTTTCTCCCACAGAGAAACCAATTTTTGTTTAATAGATGTCTTAAAATGGATCTGGTGTTATATGCCCTCATTTGCAGCAACATAACATTTTAAGACAGCAGGTTTTATATTTTCTCTCAGTTGTTTTTACCTGGAAGACAGTATCCGGAAAACCATCAGAAAACCATGCAACATTCACGGAATAAGGACATCTATTAAATTCCCACTGATTTCAGTTTTCAGGAATAAACTTAATGAGGTGCAACCCAGTTTTCACAGTTCTCACTAAGTAAAAGTTTTAAAAACGATCCATGTTTGGGATTAGGAAGGAATCTCTTTGGAACATGAAATAAAACTGAGGAAACAAACAGCCTTCATAATATATGTTAACATTTAAACGTTGATATCCTCCTGAGGCTGCTGTAAGTAATGAATGTGTATTCATTAGTACATTCTAAATCTACTCCTGTATCCACTGCTTACATAAGGGGAAACAGGGGAAATAACCGAGTGAAGATAAAAGGAGTCAGGAGGAAAAACTGTGTAAAATCTAAAATGCACCTTATACCGGCCAAAAAGGATTTGTTACCACACTAAACACCACACACATACAGTAAGAAGGCACACAGTACACCTATACATGCACACACACACACACACACACACACACACACACACACACACACACACACACACACACACACACACACACACACACACACACACACACACACACACACACTCCTCTGTGAGAGAGATAACATCTCAGTGTCTGAAACATCCTGGAGCCTCATTCAGTCACAAAAGAACGTCGCCTCCATCTTCCCAGAATTCATAAACAAATTTTATTTATCTCTAACTTTTACCAGATTTAGAGATTTACCTTTTTTAAGGGGATGATGATGAATAAGTGTAATTTTCTTCTCTAATGTGTGTGTTGATCTCAGCTGTGGACCCAGCTGCTGGTGGGAGGATGTTTGAGTTGGCCGAGGCGGAGTAACACAATGAATTATTTAAGCTTTGGCATTACTTTATCAGAAGGTGTGTGTTTTACTGCAATCTCACACACATCACAGCACACACTGTGCCAGTTATTCTCATGTGCAGAACAAAAGAGACGTAGGTGGCTAACTTACATTTTTTTTCTAAAAAAGATATTTTCTTATTTAATCAGGAGTTTTGATTTTTTGTAAATGAATGATTTGAAATTTTCAACAGATGTTCAAATGTACACAATTTTATTATTATGGACACGACTGGACAAGTGATAGCCCTGGGAGAATGGCTGTGTTCATACAGCACACACACACACACACACAGGAGAAAAAGCACTGTGGACGTGTGAGAGTGGGACAAGGTGTGAACAGAAACTAACCGACAGTGACAATGGTGGCAGTGACAGGTTCCTGCACCATGGGACATGAGTCACAGAGCTTTTTTTCTCCCTCACTCAACACCTGCTGCTGCCCACACAAACACACACACACTGCTGATAGAGGGAAGTGACAAAGTGTAACTGAGGCTGAAAGAGAGCCATGCAGGGGTAGAATGAATGGTCACATACCATTAACTTGAATTACGACCGCAAGGTTGTGTGCCTTTGTAGAAGTACTTTAAAAAAACGTTTTGATGTCAAGTTGACCCTTGACCTTTTGGAAATCAAACATGGACTTTTTGTCACAATCAGAGAATCAATTATTCAGTTATGGCCAAATAACTTTGACCTTTGATGACCAAATAGTTCATTCTTCAGTCCCAGTGAGCAATTGTGCCAAATTTGAAGAAATGATCTCAAGGCGTTGCTGAGATATGTTAATGACAACAGGACAGATGGACGTATGAATGGACAGACAGACAACCTGAAAACATATTGCCTCAGGCCACAGCTGTCGTCGACGCGGAGGCATAAAAATTCAAAGTGATATCATTAAATCAGACTATGATGTAATATTGCAATCATGTCGCTTAAAATACACTTTTCAGGTTACACAGGCTGAAACAGCGGCAAGAAAAAATATTTTATCCTGATATGTTTGACTTTATTTCTTTTCAAACATTCTTAGTCGATTTTCAAATCAGATAGATAATCCAAAAGAGAATATAATAATCCACGGAGAAAAGCAAACACCTTCCCTGTAGCTTTTTTGCCGTTCACAGTTCACATCTACTGTGGGTCAGCAGAGCGTCATATCCGTCCATGTAGATTATGTCATGTCCTACAAATATAGCAGTAAAGTGAACAGCCTGAGGCAGTCCAGACATTAGCCATTCTGTCTGACAGCCTGAAGGCTCTGTGGTTAACACACTGCACCCGGAGGCCGCAGGCAACATTTACTGTGGTTCTGTTATTTACAGTGGGATATATGTATTCACGGGGACCAGAGGCAGAGTGCATGTACACATATGAGCAATGCTGGGTGCAATTACTTATATACGTCTTCAAATTATCCTTTAAGTCAGGGAAGACGGCACAAAATGTCAATAAAAATAATATATTACATAACGTGTAATATATAGTGTTACATTACGAACTAAAACTATGTACAAACAAACCTGCAAATCCTTATATATAATGAAATATTCATTCTGGTTGATCTGCAGTAGTTCTCTTAAGGTCTATAGATGTGATGGGCCCTCCTTTGTCTCTTCGGCTCCTGGATGCTCACCTTGTCAACGGAGACTTTTATTTATAGGACAGAACCGACACAGGATACCTTCAAACTGCACATTAGTAAACCTAAACGATACTGCTCATCATTCTGTGATCAGCCAACTCATTTGTTGCTAATATTAAGGTTGGTACTTTCACATCTTCGGCCTGAGCTCTTTATAAACCTCGAAGTCTTGGGGACAGTGTATTTTAAAATTTTATTTCCAGAGCATTTCTTCATTCAAGTGATCAAAGAAAAGGCATCAAATCAGACCATCTGTCCCTTCCTTTAGCCATCCATCCATCTAAAAAAACAGAAAACTCCTCCCAGTATCCATTTATCCGATGAATTCCCCTCTCGTCTTTATGGCCTGTCACACTGCTTTTGTCTGCGTTGTACATCGGTCTTCTCTCCGCTGGCAGAATTAGGATTCGCTCTGTGGTTTACCTGAGTTGGGCGTCCTTCATGTGCCTCATCGATCCTCAGTCAAGTGAGACCATTGACTTTCCCCTCAAATGAAAAGAGGAGGTCAACGGCTTGCAAAGCTTTTTCAGATCTGGATATTATTTAAACGAACACAATGCATCATGCAAACACACAAGCACACTCACATGCACACTGGCTGTCAACATTAAGTTTACATCTGGTTCCATAGACTCCACAGACCCACTATTCCAGAACTGAAGCGCTAAAATATCCTGGATACGAACGACGCCATGTTGTGCATTTGAAGCCATCGGTGATCGGGGGATGGAGCCACGGTAGTGAGCTCCTGTCAATAAACGTGCTCGAACAATCATGAGTCCTTCTCAGCTGTCAATTATTAAGTTCAACCCTGTTTTTTACAACATCAAATAACTAATTAAAACCAAACTTGCCAGAAAAGAGCAAAAATCAGGTAATCACCAAAGTCACTAGAATCCATCCTCAGGAGAGCATGAGCATCTGTGCCACATTAGGCAATCCACTGAAAAGACCAAATAAAGACATAAATAAAGATGGACAACAATATCCTGAATCTTGCATCGATAACGTAATTTGGCGTCACAGTCTAAAGTGACCTGGGATGATCACTTACTTTTAAATCAAAAATGGCATCTGCAAGATCCTGTTGAGAAGAGCCAGACGTTTCTCTGTCTGTTCTGTCTTAGTTCAAATGTTGCTGGTTTTCAGCCTCGCAGTAGTGTTATAACCTCAGCAGAGAGGAACCAGTGACGTGAAGCTGAAGAGAAAATTCACAGCAGAATTTACAGCCGAACCACAACGTTTACAGGCCCCCGGGGGAGAAATGGAAATTTACAGTTTGCAGCAATGAAATAGATCACTGCTGCAAAGACACACACACACACACACACACACACACACACACACACACACACACACACACACACACACACACACACACACACACACACACACACACACACACACACACACACACACACACACACACACACACACACACACACACACACACCTAACTAATTACCCTACACAACTCTAAGTTTCCATCTCTCTAATACACAGCAATACTGTAAATCTGTGCACAGGGGAACAAGTTATGAATATACAAATAAATAAAAGACAGAAGAGTCTTTAGCACACCACACATACACACACATTCACACACTATCTCACAATTACACACCAGTAATGGCCATTACTCAGTGGTTCATCAGTGCACAGCCAATATCACGCTAGTCTTACTGTGTTGAATAGAGGATGCAGTCACTCTCATTAGCATGCTATTGAGACAAGCTCTCACCATAAATCCACTCATTCAGTTCTACAGTTTTAATACGAAGTTAATGATGTTTAGAGGCGCTGTGGTCAGACGTGACCTCATCGTGGAGCGAATTCAAGGAAAAGAAGAGTGAGATGTAAAAGGAAAAAGCGGATTTTGTCTGTGATGAGTCATTCAGCTGAGTTTGAAATCTCTCACATTGCTTTTCAAATGTTCACATCATTGTGCCAACACTGTCGCACACGATCATGTTTCACGCTCGCATGAACTATACTGCGAGTCGTGGATTTACCGTCAACACCAGATCCATGCAAACAGCCTGGAGAAATGAACTTGTTATTCATCAATTCCACATCACCCAATTCAGACCAAGGAGTAATAATCACTGTGTGTCCAAGCTTTTCATGTAAACTGATCCTTCTCACTATTAGAATTGCAGAGACATTGAAGTACTTACTTTGGAGTAATTGGATATTTGAGATAAGATAAGATAAAATGCACTCTGCTTCACTAAGATGGAGATGTGTGTTTACACTTAAAGTGATGAGAAGAGACTCAGACTGTACATAAAGATGGATGACTAACAAAAAACTAAAGCCGAGACGTCTCATTAGACACCTGGTGGTTGGCTGTGGTATAGGTCATAAATCCCGCCTCCTTCCTATTAATAGATTGGACTTGAGCCAAATGAAAAGTCAAAGTACACATTGAACATTCTTTTCTCAAAGATGATTTTGTGTAATTTCTTGGTCAAAACACTGATGTTTTCAGGCAAGTTTGGGTTTAACCAATTATTTGATGCTATCAAATCAGGATGAAATGTCATGATTGACAGCTGAGACTGACACGCGATTGGTCGAGCGCATGTATCATGACCTCGATGCCAGGGGGCTTCACTTCTGGATTGTGGGAGGAAGTAGAGAAAGCCGTCCATCTTTATACATCTCAGGCACTTTTCAGTGGATCACCTGGAAAATCTGGTACAGATGTTCATGCTCTCCAGAGAATGAATTCCAGTGACTCTGGTGAAAACCCGACTTTTCCTTTCGCGATCGAAATGTTGACATATTCAGTGACATATTTCAAAATCTACTAGATGGCCTGGCACAACATGTTGTACAGATATTTATATTTCCCCTCAGGGTGATCTGCAATAACTTTCCTGTTTGGCAAAGCAAATTAGTAAAATGTGACAGTATTATTTTAAGAGGATAGAGTTGTTGTTATACAAGCAGATTTTGAGCAGGTGGCAGAGAAACGCGCAGCAAAAGAGAAGGTAGTTGAGCGACTATAGCAAGACATAAACAGGTGGAGTGCGAGAAGAGGGAGAGAGTGATACGCTGACCCTTTGATCGACAGAGACGGGCAGATGGGATGATTTATAAAGAGGAGTCAGCGAAGGCTGGGAGCGATAAAATACGGAGAGAAAGGGTTGATTGAATCGAGGGAATTATAGTGAGACAGTGAGTTATGACGGAGAGACGGAGGGAAACACGAATAGAATGAGATGAGAAGAGAGAAGGAAAGGAGGGATGTGGGATGGAGGGTGAAGGAGAGGAAGCAGAGGGTAAAACGCAGGAATTGGGAAAAAAACGGGGGTTAGAGCACAGAGATTAGGTTTGGTAATCCCGGCAGGTCTGAACGCTGAGCTTTTAAAATTTGGGTTAATACCCCCGAACCTTTTGTTTTGTCCTCGTGTTTCCTGTAATAGTGTTTGTGTGTATTGGGGGAAATGCAGACACGAGGAGAAATATCTGGGGCTCCTCTCACATGCGCACAATAACATCAGAGAAGACAAACTGTACAGCTTCTCTTTTATCCTCATTTAAATGTGTTCAAATCTATCAAATCTTCTGTTTTACAGTGTCAGTGTCTTTATCTTTGTTACTGTATCTATCGTCAGTATCCCTTCATCTTTCTTCCCCCTCTGTCTCAGGCCAGATCATCCGTCTCTCACTCATGCACGGAAACGCAGTGTAATTAGTTGTTTTGCAGAGAAACGACTGGCCTACATTTCTAATTGACTTGAGGAATCCTTGCACAGTAGTGTGAAGAAAACAGCACAAGTCTGACCTGAATCACAGCAGGCAATGAGCTCCATCACCCTCATTAATAAAGATAAAGACTTTGACCTATTCCTTAACTGTTCTCATTAATGTGCTACAAACAGACTTTTATTTAACTGCAATACAATGAATGACCTGCAGCATTCTGAGCTCTCTATAGCTCTATTGTAACTAGCACGACAAAATCAAAACCCCAAAGAAAGTGACAGCCTTTACCAGCCAATGCATTATAATTTAGTCTGATTTACAGTTTGAGCTGAGACCAATGGTATCTCACTGTGAACAGAGGAATCTCTGTCGGTCTGTCAACTTCAACTTGGCAGTGCAGCGAAAGTGGAAGAGTGGAAGTGGAAAAAGGAAGCGCAGTGCTGACTGAAGTTTTTTGATAAGCTATAAGATCTATATGAACCCTAAGCAACCATCCAACATCCAAGAAGTGCATTGCTCTGGAATTGAGGGACGACCGATGACCAACGAGTGGACTCCTCTCGGGCAACACTGTCCCATCATGCTCGTGACGAACCGCTTTTCAAAAAGAAACTAGAAAGGCACTCAGTAGAGTTCAAACCTCCACCAAGACCCAACAGTCCCCTTATGAAACCACATTTAAATTCACCAGATCTGAATTTTTATTAGGATCTGCACAAAATTGCACACACTCATAAATTTCAGTCCACTAAACATGATTTTCTTTCATCATGAACCATGAATTATTCGCTGAGAAATCATTGAAAATGTTGAAAAACGACCTCAAACTGTTAAAGAAAGTTTGAAATAAAATCCTGGATAAGCACTCTGATTCGGATCTGCACCAAACTTTAAAGGGTTCTCTTCTGACCCATATCACATCTTTGGACCAAGTTTAGTGGTAATCAGTCCCGTAGCTTTTGTGTAATATTGCATACAAACAAACAATAACACAAACAAACAAACAAACACTTATGAAAACTGAACCTCCTTAGCAAACGCCAAAGACAAAACCGTTGCAGAGGAGTAGACTTTCAAATGGAAGTTTCAGGGTTCGACTCAAATAACAGTACAGATGTTAAAAAAACGAAAGGGATACATTAGTGATCTTCTATCTAGCGATGCTGATAGTCGCACTGCACTTAGTTGCAGCGCGGCTTAGTTGTTATGTAACGGAAGCTCTGACATCATCAGTAACATCATGGATTGTTCCACTTTGAGCTTTCAAGGAAGATACAAGCTGGATTAATGTAAGCCAAGCAAGCACCCGCTACTGACAGACACAGTTTGTATGGTCACAATATTTTTGTCATCGGCAGAGGATGGAGGAAGAGTAAGATCTCCTACAACTTCAATAGAGCAAACTTTTAATGACCAAAAGTGGATAATTAGCCCCGGTTTGTTTGACGGTCTTTGATCAATCATCAGCAGATATCAGAGATCAGATGTTAGATACCTTAGCATTATCAGGTGTTTCAGCCTTTTCATCACAAGGCGCCCTCTGCAAAGGCAGGCCCACCAACAGGCTGATCAGACCTGGGTGTGCACCCCTAACCTCACGGAGCCCAGTTGGGGTCTTTTAAATATAGTTTTTCTAGTTTTTCTTCTGGAGCAAACGGTCATCGGTTACTGGATGACATAGAAAATCGGATTCCTGACACTGGCTATGGTTTGTGCAGAATTGGATATAATATGAGAGCGTCAGAAGGATTAGAGTGATATCTAATTCTTTTTAGAAATAAAAATAGTCTCTCTGACAGGGGTTGGATTAAAACACCTATTGTATTAGATCAGACAACAACAAAATAAAGCTAAATTAAAAGAGGAGACCAGAACCTTTAGAACTGAAGTCGGACCATTTTGAGCAGCAGACAGTTCTGACCTGTTGTAGAGGAGGATGTCAGGGGTCCAGATCTGGTCTGAAGGGAAACGCAGGTTCTGGACACCGGGGTAGTTTTCTGGATTCCAGCTCAGGTAGATATCTGTCCAGTACTGAAGCCAGAGGAGAGATTCTGACTCAAGACGTTGAGGTGGTGGTATATTTTTTACAATGCTCTGTAAAAACCCATAATGTGCAATGTTGCGCTCAACTAATCTAATTGAATTTTTACAAGAAAATGACACTTTCCTTTGAAATAAGACGAGCTGCTTCTGGCCAAGAAGAAAATGAAATTTGGAGGGGTGAAATGATTCTCTCAGAATTTATTGTTTTATAAAATTAAACCGTAATTCTTTTCTTTCTACTCTGATTGTGTGAGAGCTTTCTTTTCAATCCTGGGCAGAAACACATTAAAATAGTGCCACTAGAGAACAATGAGAAAGAGACAGTGCCTTAAAATTGTGTTAGGTTAGATTCAAGGCTAGGATGAGCTCAAGACTGTGATTTTTGCTCTTTGGCCTTATGTCCATTTACAATCAAGCGGACGGCCTCGTAATATGCTGCACTCTTCCTCCCTCCTCTTCTTCCTCCTCCCTTTACCCCACTTTCTGCTTGACAAGCTGCCTGAAGTGATGGTTTAGTGCTGATTCAGGCGCTGCACAAATACACACACGTTACAGTATTGAACATAACTGCTGATAGCTTGAAAATACTTGAATGGATGAGCTAACACTTAGTAATGTTAAGTGAATATACAAGAAATATTACACTATGCATATTGCTTTAATTATGAACATCCCTTGTGAGTCATTAAAAGCAGTACAGTTTAACTTCATTACCATCGACAAGTTATTTATGCAGTGGTACAAGTCATTTGAGGAACACAGTCACACAGTCTTTAAAGAGACCACTGTGAAATAACATTGTAAATATGATTAAAGCCCATTATATTGGCGATAATGTGCTCTTCCCCAACTTGACTCACCAGCTGCAGCCAGGCATTGGTCATCAGCACTTGGTTCTTCTCGTCCTGAGAGAGAGGAAGAGGAAAAAGAACATTTTTCTATTGTGTAAAAGATCCCAACCAGACCGATCTACGTGTACATTTTCTTTCTTATATTATCATTGTAAAACTTTCACTCACCATATTAGTTTTAATATTAACAAAATGAATTCACCACTTCCAAAACTCATGACTGCCTCTCTCAGTGTTCACCACAATGACTCTTCCAGAGTTTATTCAGTTTGTTCCATTTTTGTTTGCAACATTGTTTCTATCTATGACAAAGTGGTAATTTACTTGCATTGAATCGTACAAATATATATGTAGTTTTTACAGAAGGGATTTTAAATTGTGTTACATCATGAAAATCTGTCTACACAGAGGATGAATAGAGCCGACTTGTGATACGGACAGGCAGACAGTATATGTGCAATTTATTGTTTATAGTGAAAAGATTGCTATTTGGTTTTGAAATTATTGATCTTAATGTATTCGGAGAATCTGATTGTATTGTTGTGATTTATTGTCGTCTATATTGTACTAGAACATATGGAGAAATACAGTAAAGTCTACTGAAGAATACTTGTTCTTTTAGTGATACATTAAAAAACAGAAACACATCAATTCCTTTACAGTTTACATAAATGTACCACATTCAAACATGACATGAATTGTGAGAGGCAAACCAACTGATCAGAAATGTCTTTACCTGCTTAGCTTGAAATAATTGTGGATGTAAAAACAGAGGATAGGGAAAAACACAGTACATTTATTTTGAAATGCTCCTAGTTGGTTGTGCTTTAATAAGTAACTATTAATTATAGTATTATTTACACTATATATATAAAATCTATTTATAATAATCTAAAAATAAACAAATGGAAATAGTGATATGTCTTGACCGAATATGAAACTTTAAGAGTTTTCAAATCCTACTGTGCATAAAGCATTTCAGAAATGATGCTGCTCATATTCTAGCTGCGAGGTGGAATTAGCATTTCTGCAAGCATCAGAGTTTCTCTGCTCTCCGCGTAGAGTTGAAAAGTCAAAACAGAAACGCCTGCACGGAAAGAGAGTGGAGGAAAGAGGTTTGTTTTTTTACAATGCATTGCATCTTTTCTCCATTTATCTATCTGTCTCTCTCTTGTTGCTTTTCTGAGTTGAAAATTAAGGTGCCTATGGCAAATTCATCTATAATGTGTTTCCTGGAAACAGATGAGCCAGACGATGGAGTCACAGCTGAGAGTAATGATTGGAAAAGTGGATATACCCAGTGTTTTCTCTCTGTGTGGTTGTATGTTAGAAATGTTATGAAATGATGAAAACATATCTGTGGGTCGTATAAAATTTTGAAGCTCAATATATTAAACTTCACTCAAGGTCAGAATGCCTGCAGCTTTTTGTGAATAGTGAGTATATACACAATATACAAAGTGACACAGACTTTACTTTTCTTAATCTACTTGAAGTATAATATTTACCGTCTGAGTCTGACTCATATTGAATTTTTCTCATTGCTTAGATGTGACTAATCAGCACTTACAGTTTCATGGCAACAAAACCACACTGTGTAAATGAGAATCTGAATAAACATAAATCATTCCTCCACCCTCAGACAGATTAGACAACAACTTCCAGGAACAAGGACAAACAATCCTGAAATTGCCCCATTGTGAAAAGCTTGAAATCCTGGGGGAAGAACACGCGCGCACGGCCTTTATGTTGTTATAAGTCAAACGTTAGAAATGAACTACTTCTGCCAACATGAAGCACAGACCCACTGCTGGATCTGTCATTCGATCAGACTGAAACACAGAAAATATACTTTTATAGCTCACACAAAAAATAAAAATGTATGGGCTGCTAAGATGTATTTTTTATAAAATGAATTACTACCTATGCACATATTACTACTGTGTTTTCTCTGAGAATATCCCGTTGTTTCATCACTCCTGTAATCAGGAGCTGACAATTGCCTGGGGCCACGAGTTGAGGAGGGGCCCCTGAGCACAGCTGATTACATTAGTCAACAGCATCAACAATTTTGTTAGAACTCTTTTACATTCTATGATTGGCTATAAGACTGCAATGACACCATGGAAAGCAAAACTCGTAACAAGGCCTCATGTCACCAGATCTCTGGGAAAAGCTTTAGAATTGTTTATATGTTAACTTGTGGACAAGAAATGTTTAAATGCATGTGTATCATGTGACTGATGATGAAAAGCAGCCTAAATGTAAACTTATTTATTTATTTCAAGTTTCCATTAAGTCCCATATTCTTTTATAAAAAAACCATCATGATACAAAATAAGACAAACCACATTCTACACCACCAAGAAACTGAACACAGCCACAAACACATGAACAATGCAAAAACTTTTCTCACCACGTCTATGATCTGCAGCAGAGTGAGGCCCAGCTCCACCAGGATGGCTGCTGAGTCGTTCACCACAGGTCTCTCCAGTCTGTTGTAGTTAGCCAGCAGCTCTTTGTACAGCCTCCGCTGGTGTTCCCCTTGCAGGGATTCTGCAGGAACGATAGATGGAAGAGAAAAGATGGTTTGTGTTATTCTTTTGAATACAAAGCATAATCTGTACAAAAACATTTGAGCATGCAGTTCAGGCTCGACCTTGGGTCTGTGGGTTTTGTCCGACAAAACGATTTCAACTCAAAAGGTCGGGACTCTGATAAAGCTGATAAATCTTCCATCAACGGCCTGAACATATTTCAGAGTCTGTGTTACACCCCTCCAGTCACTGCAGATAGTTTCTGAAGGTCACTTCTTGATTTATAGACACAGGGGGTCGACTCTGTTTGTTTGCATTTTAAAGACCATAAATCCAGTGTTGAAACAACAAAAAAAAGAGTTTTTAAAAACATCATCCGTGTTTTGGCTGCATCACTCCCTGTCCTGCAAATTGCGCCATGGGACATATTCTTGTGTACTGAGGCTGAATTCTAATCTGGAAAATAACTTTAATAGTTTTACCTAACCTTTTACCCTTGCTTATCTGGCAGCAGGCTGCAGCCAGACTATAATTTATATTGTGGAGTTTCAAACGCACCGTCACATACTCTATCTATACAGAGTTTGTAGTAAGACGTTCCCGACTCCCACACTTTTTATCCTGTAAAGTTGTCTTCGTTATGAATGATGTATTAGAGAAAGGTCTGTTTTTGAGCGGAAATATTTGATGAATAATGAATAAATAAGCCCATGATGTGCTGACATCTGCATATAAATCAGCAGAGTGCATCGTGCACAGTCTCACACAAAGTGGTGTGGCTGGGGTAGTCTTAAGGTCCGTGGTGATTAGGATGATGCGTTTGTTGGCTCATCACCATTATTGATCCCCTCTGTCTAACCTTCCACACACACACACACACACACACATCCATTTGTCCCAAAATAAAGGCATGAGCGCGCACACACACACACCCACACACACAGTTCGTGTCCTTGAAGTCACTGATCTCTTTAGTACAAGAACTCACTGTGAGCAGCTGCTATAACTCAAGCAGTGTGTTTGTGCACACAGAGGTCAATACAGTTGAATTACTTTACAGACTGGTATCGGCCACAACTGAAGCTGAGCTGAGCATATGGCCTGCAGTGTGAATCATCTCGTGCATTTACCTATGCAGACCCTCCCTGTGGGGCATAAAAGCCAAAAAAACGGTTTTATGAGCTATTTTTAATGCAGTAAATAAACAACCTATCACTGATCAGTAGATTTAACAAGGTGCACAGCTGGAAACACCCATTAACAAACAGTGCAAGGCTCCTTCATATATGAAAACAGCAGATAATCCACCAGAAACTGGGAACAGGTGAAACAGAAAATGAAAAGCGAGAAAATGAAAGACATGGATGTAATGTGGAGGAGAAACAGTAAGGTTACAGAGAAGCAGGGGAGTGTGTGAGCTCGGAGGATGTGTAACCCTGTAAGGTGGAGAAGAGTGTGTCTGTGGCCAGGAACACTGCTGATTGGCCCATTAAGGCTGTAATGACAAGAGTTATGGCAGAAGGGAGCCCGAGTTCAGAGACAGAGGCGCAACACGAAGCTCAAGAGAAAACTTTTCACACACTGTGATTAATACATCACACCTCATCCTCTCCATCTATGCATCCGTCTGTCCAGGTTCCACTTCCTCAAGTGGAAGTTGCAGATTTACATTAAAACACCCTTATACCCACAGAGACAGATTTATGCACACAAAACACCTATGCACAACAACTTCTGCATTTGCATGTAAATAGAGCCTGATCTGTAGTTACTTTCCCGCCCCCCCCTCCTCTCCCCTGTGTTTTATTACAGTGAAATGTGAGCCCAGGTACAAACAAACGTACTAAACTAAACTAATAAAGTCTGGGAATAAGTATTGAAAGCTCAGCCTCCATTGCTGCCTCTGTAATAAAACCCTGTTCAAAAGGAATTAAGTGATGAAATAAAATAAACCACTGCACCGACCAAACAGTGAGCAGAATGCACTGGGGATGAAGGGATTGATCCACCTGGTGGGAGGAGGAGGAGGGGGTTGTTGTTGTTTGTTTTCTCTTTATTTTTTTATAATCTTGCTCATGAAGACGATAGAAGAAGCTGCTAAGAAGAAAATATTTTCCAAACACAGTGAGGGGTCTCATCAAACAGACTCCAACAGAGGGAAGAAGGAGAGGAGGCGGCGGAGGGAGCGGGTGAGCTGGAAGATTTGTCTCTCTGTTCATCTCACTGTTCTCCAACATGGTTTTATTTCAAAACATGATGGAAACCCCTCTTTGTGAAGATGACAGAAAGTTAATAAAACTCTTAAACCATCACATATACTTTTGTTATCGTTTAATAAAATTTGCTCTTTATATGGATTGCGCCAATAGCACATGTCATAATTGCTATGTTGTTGATAAAAGGGTAATGTGATGCAAATAATTTACATTCTGGCCAAAATGTAAGCGAGACATTTTTCAGATTACAATATGTGATGTTGTTAAAAAGGCTGCCGATAAATATCTATTGAAAAACCACTGGACCTACATTTTTCACTAGATGTCACTTCATAGTTTGACCTTTTTGTGTCAAGCCATGTATATCAATCTTGTGTGCGTGTGCGTGTGCGTGTGTGTGTGCACTTGCTAAACACAGAAATCCTAATGATAATCAACTAAAGTAAAGAGGTAGATCAATCTCTGTGACACATTGTGGGTCATTACAGCAAATGTCAGGGGTCAGCATGTGTGAGAGAAGGTCACTGATCCGAGGCATTATCCAAATGATCAATTATCAGTAGTAATGTCAATTATCCATACATATCACAATGTTAGGACTATACGTTTAAAGGTTTTACCATCACAAGCAGTCATTGAGTGTGTGCGTGTGTTAAAACTCTACATGCACAGATATGTGGATGGATGTTAACCTCAGTGACACAGCACAGCGAGGTTTCCCCTGAGCTCCAGGACGTCTGCACATATAATTAGTTCTAGTTCAATAAACAGAACGAGGCTGCCTCTCAGCACCTCAGGGACCCCGAGAGCATCAGCACCCAAGGGAACCTTTTTTTTTCTTCAGCTCAGCGGCACCCCGCAAAACACATTCAATACATTCACAAGTTCTCCTTTGAGACCAAGAATTTATTAGAAGAAAATTGGGAGGAAATGAAAATACAGACAAAGTAAAATGTAAATCTGCTCCGAGTATCTTCATGCATTATGCTTCATGCCCTGTGGTGGTCGGACAACTTGTCCAAGAAAGTGTCACCCTGCCTTTTACTAATTTTATACTGGCCTCCAGCCCCTAATTCAGAGTTTGACAGTTGTTTAAGTACAAAGGATATAAATAGTTTTGTGACTGTTTTTGGAATGGGACCCACTATTCTCTATGCGGATTAGAAGGAGCGCTTTAGCAGACAACATAAAGACAGACGGGTGGATTAAGAAAGTGACAACAAACTGACGAGTCTGGATGAGGCAGCTGCAGCTATGAACCTAGTAGAATACAAAGATTGATCATTTTACTCAGCATCAGCTAAAAGGAATGATTTAGATAGTGTGCCCCATGAAGAGGATGATCAAATTTCAAACACAAGGGATCTCTGTATATATGACAGATGGGAAGAGGTGAGGAAGCCTAAAGAAGACTGTTATTGTATTCTGACTGTTGTATCCCACTACTATGTCAGAGGTTATTCAGATTATAATAATTTTATTGTATAACTAGTTGAGGTTTATTCCTTTGTTCTGTACTTGGACACTACATAATTTTTTCAAAAAACTTTACATCCAGTTTAATCAATATTAATTCAACAAATTAATGTTGATAGAACTTATGTTATGAACTCAGTTCTGTGTTTAGTCATATAAATTTTCATGCAACAGACGATCACAAAGAAAAACAAATTAAAAACAGCTAATTTTTTCTGATGCCTTCACTTAATCACTCAAACCTGTACTTTAACTAATATGTTAATTTATACACCAATTTAAAAGTTTTAATGCTTTACCACAAAAAGCAGAATGAATGACCTCTGTTCTGTTTCTCAATTGATGATGGATGGAGAGAGAGAGAGAGAGAGAAGAAAAGAGAGAGAGAGAGAGAGAGAGAGAGAGAATAACGACAGGATTCAACACACGTTTAAATGTCAAATGCAAATTTGAGTCGATAACAGAAAATCAGAAGCACATTCTATCCATCTTCCTTCCCACACTCTCTTTCTAGTTTTCCACACCTCATCTCATTTCTTTATACCTGCTTTTATTTCTCATTTAAAAAGCCACAAAAATGGTTCTCCTGCGCATTCTTCTTTCTTCTCCATTTTGAAAGTACGTCTCTCCCTCTATCAATGCCTTGGTCCGTTTACGTCATTCCAAACCTTGTGATATCCCCACTTTTGATCCATTTCTCTCTATGTATGCCTCTCTCTCTCTCTCTCTCTTGTTGTTCCTCCAGTCCTACTTTTTCAGTCTTTCAGCTTAACATGCACTGAGGAATTCAGTTTGGCAATTCTGTCCCATCTGAATATTTTTACTGGGTCAATGTGTTCACATGATGCTTCCAAACACATTCATAAGACACAGGCCATGTACACACAGACGGCCTGAGGAACACATTGTCCCTGTCTTCTACTTAACACACGAAGACCACACACCTTACCCTAACCATCCAAACTAGATGCCTCACCCTAACCTACACCTAATTCTAACCCTAAAATCAAGTCTTAACCCTCAAACAGCCCATTGAAAAAGTGAGAACCAGCCAAAATATCCTAACTTTCCCAAAATGTCCTCACTCTTTAGGGACAATGCTTAAAATGGTCCTCACATAGCAATATGTACAGGAACACACACATACAACACACACACACACACAACACACACACAGAGGGATGATCACGGCTTTGTTCCCCAGTCTTTCTGCCGAACCCATGTAGACTTGACTATAGTTCTCTATTTTAATGTAGGACCGGATTTCAGGGCTGTGGAAAAAGTTAGAAATAATGTCACCAAACGTCTTATCGAGTTTCAGGCCTCAGAGGCATCACTGAAAACAAGATCAAACACAACTAGAAGGACACCCCAGGATACCAATCTCACATTTGTTGAAGGAAGTGAAACAAATCCTGGATCCACTCATTTATCAGTTTCCACTCTTCCTTGAGTCATGCCACAAAATTAGACATATGGTTTTATTACTTTTGGCCATACTCTTAATAAAAAGAGCTCTTCCCAGTACTACTCACATGTAAGAGATAGAAAAGAATATTCAGTTTTTCAGCTAAAATTAATTAGCAGTATAATCTTATAATCTTCACTTTCTCACCATCACTTTCGAAAGGAAACAGTGTCTGTGAAAATGCATTAATCGTCTTGTTAGTAAGGATATATGAATATTGTTGTGTTTGCTTGATTGACAGTTGTTTAGGCCTTTTACACATCGGTGGTGGTTGCCGCTTATGTCAGGTTTCAAAACGTAACTTCAGAGTGACGTGACAATTGCTGTGTCCATGTTTTTCTACAGCTGAAGTGTAAGCTGGCTTCATCAACTGCTGTTTGAATGAATGATCTCTCCTGCTCGACAGACTCTGAAAACGGGGTTAGGGGGCCTCTCGTGTGGCCGGGGCCCCTGATGTAACATGAATCCTGATGAATACACAGCAAGAACATCACAGAGCTGTGGTGACAAACGCTTCAAAAGGATAAGAATTACAAAAGGATGTTAAAAAGACATTCACTTCATCTCATTATGAAAATGCTAACAGCAACTTCTTTATTTTGAGGCTTGTTCGATGCCGATATAAAAGTCATAGTACCGCGAAATCAACCCCTTATTACATAGAGTAATCTTATTTCACACTGTGGTACACATGCTGGATAAATCTCAACTATTGATACAAAAAGTTATTATCCAGTCTGGAACATAAGAGGGCTCGGATCCCAGAATGCTGTGCAACAGAGGGAGTTATGAACCTGGAGGGGAACAAGCTGCACAAAGACACCGCTGACAGACCACTGCTCCCTGAGGGCCAGGACAGTCTGCACCACAGCAAACGCTACACATTAACAGTCTTTCTGATGCAAATATCTAGTCTTAGAGTGAGTGTCTGTGTGTATGAGGGGGAAAGAGAAAGATACACACACACACACACACACACACACACACACACACACACACACACACACACACACACACACACACACACACACACACACACACACACACACACACACACACACACACACACACACACACACACACACACACACACACACACACACACACAGACAATCGAAAAGCCGAAAAGCCGAAAAACTTCCCTTTCTAAAACCTGTGACTGAGAGCCCACCACAACAGAAGCATCTATCATGGTCGACCAGGACAAATATTTTTTAACTGTCTGTAAGAAAAGTACCCAAGGTGAAGAAACAATGAGATCCTGGCTGTAACTTAAGTGTGTTTCAATGTCTGTGCATGTATGTGTGTGTTCAGTTACTTCTATTCATGTTTGGGAAACGTGTCTATTGAAAACCACAGGAGACTAAATATGATTCTTGTATTTGCTCCACTGTTACTGTGATTAGCACGTGCACGTGTGTAGCCTAAACACGTTTGCTTGTAAAACTAACCAAGTTACTCCTACTTGTGCAATGGACTAGCACCTCATTATTTCACCACTAATCACTTGGAGGAGGAGGAAAGAGTCAGAATAGGTCAGCAGTGAAGTAGCCAGATGTTCAGCAGCTGTAAACCTAGGTTACTAGTCTATTATCTAACACGTGTCAAAACACAGACGGAGAGACGGGGAGAGTCAGAGAAACAAGAGATAACGAGCGCTGATAACAGGAGACACACAGCAGAGACGTTTTTAATAAGGCAGCGAGGACAAAGAGAGAGAATTTAATGGCGGTGAAAGTGTAACTGGAGTAAAACCAAGGAAAAATCCTTCAATTCTCTGTCACCATTAAAAAAAGGTACAGTGGTTACATTCACAATTGTGTACAGGTTGCTATTCACACTTAGCTTTGATGTGACAGTTCAAGGCAGACATTTTCTGATTTAACTCAAGGAGTTGATAAGTTCTCACTAGATTTGTTTTTATTCGATTATCAAAGCTAGACTAGTCAGTTTTAAGTTCATTCACCCCTGGTTCGTCAATGTCATACACGTACATACAAACTTCTATAAACTTTATTGACATAGAAATTTTCTTAGCACGTAAGTCCTACTAAAATGCCTTAAGACTACAACTACAACACAATAACAAGATGGAGAAAAAGTCAAGCATCTGGAATAATTTCCTAAAGATGACCCCGCAAAAGGTGAAATGTCACAATGCTTATGCTTCACTTATGCTCACTAATGCTTAAGTACAACACTAGTCAGATTTTTATAGTCAACATTACATGTTGACTTTGGACTGGACCAAAATATAAATTATGTACCTAAATATTTGATTATTGTATCCCTTTTATTTATGATTATATATGTAATTTACTATAAATTAAAGGAAACCACAGATTCCATTCACTGCATTCTGGCTGCATTGCTTGTGTAAAGGAGAATTCCAGCTGGCAATACTGTAAGATTTAAATTACGGCCTCTGAAACCTGCATACACCACACAAAAAGGCACGAGAGGGGCTGCAAGTCACTGACAAGGAGTGACATATAAAATCTTTGATGATGAGGGGGAACAGGGGGCATCAAGGAGACAGAGGGGAGGATGAAACAGACAGATGAGGGACAGTAAAGGAGGCCACAGAGATGAACTAATGCTGAAAAAGACAGATTACAACCTTCTACACTTTCTGTCTATCTTTTTGTGCAAAGGAGTTGCTCATTACCATTTCGTGTGTTTGTGACGCTCAAAATGTCATGTGACTACAGCGGTGGGTGTGTTAATGAAGTTTTCGATGGACAGATTAATATAGCAGAGATTTATAATCTATGCTTGAAGGCTCGGAGCCCTAAAACCACTGGATGTTTAATCCTAATCCAGGAGCTAAGACCTCTGCACCGCTGAGTGCATCGCTGCCACATCCATACTGGTATGCTCATATAGGACGACCTTACACAGGACGCTGACGGCAACACAACTTGTTGACGATCGTAGTTTAGTCACCTTATACCTGACTGAAATGCTGAACCAAACTGCATACACTTCATGATAATAGGTCTGGGAAGGTGTGAAATATTGCTGAGCATGAAAAAACTACGAGGCAGACAGAGAGAGGAAGAGTCTGTGAGAGAGGAAGTGACAGACGAAGACTTGGAGAGAGATGAGGCGCTGCATTGAAATCAAGCGGATGCTACCTCAGCATCTGTGCAACTTCTGTCTTACCAGTCTCTGATTCTCTGAGTGACGGCCAGGAAAACAATTTAGTTTGTGAGGTGTTACCAGATCCTAGTTGAACATGGAGCAACTGAAACTTAAACAAAAAACTAAACAACCATATGTATGCCGATGATGGCTCCTGTTACGGCACCATCTCTCAACTCACTGTGTCTGTTTGCATCAAGAACAAGTTATTAGAAAATCATCTGTCAGTTGGAAGGAATCTAAATCATCCCAAATGTCCTGTTTTGACAATTGTCTTGTGTTTCCCTTGACAGACTAAAGCTGCTTATCAATTGTACATTGAATGTGCACATGCACGGCCTACAAGCAGCTATAGCCGATCGCTAATCCCCATTGCTCAAAGCCCCGGAAGCCTCTACTCTCCTTCCAACAGTCAAATGCCATGTCACAACATTACCAAGAAATCCGTAGATCTGTCCATATGGTTCCCAATTCCACTGTTTCATACTAACTGCATTTCAATCTCAAGACTCAAAAACTGCAAAGAAAAACATTTTCTCATCTTGTTCATACAGAAAACCTCTTTGATTTCAATACCAAGGTCTAACCGACATGACTTGTGAAGCTGTATATTTATTTTGCGGTGCTCTCACAACTTTGACAGCAGACAAAGCAGATGCTGAACACCAACAACTGTCCATAAATGACTGTGCCTCCTGTCCTGTGACCAACCCTCTTTACCGTGTCCTTCGGTCTTTGTTTCAATTATTAAAGGTCAATCTTCCAATCTTGCCTGCAGGGTATAAAACCACTGGCTGGATCAGTAGAGGTGAGGACATGGTGGCAGCTTTTATGGTGCACACATGCACACATGCACATGCACAGAGAAGGTTTGATGGGAAATCTTCAGCAAAGCCGCTGCGTCACAAACTGTAAAGTAAGCAACCCAGATGGTGAAGCTGCTGCTGCTGCTGCTGATGATGATGGTGATAAGTTGGGGCTTAGGAGAGAATTATGGATGCACATCTCATTGCACATGAACAAGCATACATTAATATCACTCTCACACACACACATAAACGTGCACAGCGTTTAAAAATAACTTAGTGTATTAAATCATCCTTTTAATGGGTCAGAACTATTGAGAACCATTCTGTTTCATGTTCATGTTTTTTATATAAAGATTCAGAAGCCAGTATTATCAAACAGAACATTTGCTGACTCTGTACTAAATTACAATGATTCAGTCCTCCGGGGTCTCCTCCATGGGCTTCATGACTTAAAATGAAATATTAAAAAGTTCCATCTCTGTTATCCCACAATAAAAAGTAACAGGGTTTTGATTAAAGTAAAATAAAATGCTTCCAAATACAGTCTGGTACAAATATTGCCCAAACAACAAAGTTAGTTGTAGAAAAACGATTCATACAAAGATCATTAGTCAGGACACAGATTCAAATTCAATATAGATTTACTTTCACCTCACTACATGGAGATTAGTGCTTTCTTTGTCAAAATGATGAAGTTCTAAATCCCTCATTAGTCCAAACACATGCACTTACTAAAGAAAGTGTCTAAAAACAAAAGAAAACCCTCAGAGAGGCTCCAGAGCCACTTCTCTCCTCACCTACCTCTGAAAAGCATGGCCGTCCAAACGTAAAACCCAAAGGACCATGCGCCCCAAAACTTGTGGCACCGCATCCTGGCACCGCTCAGTGGACTCCGCCGGCCGCCGGCAGCGGGCTCTCGGTGTCGGCTACACAGGTGAAGTGCTCCGGCTCGGTGGTGGTGGTGTGAACATGAGGCTGGAGACAGAGGAAGAGGAGGAGAGGAGGGAGACAGAGGACGAGGAAGACTGACAGACCGGAATGAAAGTGGAGTTAAGATATGCGCGTTCACGCTGCGTCAGGAACAGGAACACAGTCCCTCACAAACACGGCGCGACGCTGCTGCACGGGGGCGCGCGTCTGAGCAGTGCAGAAATCAACCTGTAAACGCAAACATGAACACAACACAATGCAACAAAAACTCAATACAACAGATCACAACACAAACACACAACCCTAACCCTAACACTAACACAATACAACCACAACACAAACACAAACACAAACACAAACACAAACACAACACGACATAACACAACATGGGAGCTGATCTACTTTTTATTCTTTCACTTTCTTTAACATTGTGTAGACTTTCTATCATTTTCGTTGATTCCTCAGA
This sequence comes from Hippoglossus stenolepis, assembly GCF_022539355.2. Taxonomy (NCBI): domain Eukaryota; kingdom Metazoa; phylum Chordata; class Actinopteri; order Pleuronectiformes; family Pleuronectidae; genus Hippoglossus; species Hippoglossus stenolepis. The sequence goes on from NC_061489.1 coordinate 14,697,867, forward strand.
TGATGATTCGTGGATCCTGATGAAAACAAAAATCAGACATGTTCAGGGGACTGATATTTATGAGTGTGTGCAATTTGGTGCAGATCCAAATCTAGATCCAGTGAATTTAAATGTGGTTTCATACAAGGACTTGGCAGAAGCATGTGCTCTCATGAGAGCCACACAAGTTGTAGGCTGTTCACTTGTGAATTAATTAAAAACTTATCCTGTAATTCCCTTTCTACATAGAACAACTTGGATTTGTTGAGAGATTGTTAATTGTTTGTGTAGTTCAACTTTTCTGGGATCATAGAAAGCCAATTATTAAGCTTCTTTAACTTTATTATTTGTTTAACTTATGGTTCACTCTTTCTGCTCTGAATCATGCTGCTGCTTTCAGCTCAAACACTATTTAACCATTTACACACGACCAGCTCAGCACCAAACAGCAGAAAGACAAAGTTCGATACTAGCTGGTGAACTAGCGGTGGAGTTTTTACACCACCGAGCGAGAGGGAGAGAGAATATTGGACTTGAATTCATCTTCATATCCCTGCAGACAAAAGCTATAATGTCCCTCCATGTTCACATCTGTTCGGTAAAACGTTCACCACATCAACTTTAGAAATGTATATATCCATGTTGTGTTAAGTGTTTGTTTAGTCATTGAGTCACAAACACACAAATACACTCATCCCTCATGTCAGTGTTTTTTCTGGACACGACTGCAGATCACAACCAGCTTCTTCTTCTCCCACAGCTGTGGATTATCACATGTGAACGTGATGTGCTTTCATTTCCCACTCCCCCCAGTCACAAATACTGAGTCACATATTTCCCTCCTTTTTGATGCATATTAAAATTACCTATTTATTCCAGCCCATAAATAATTTCAGTCAGAAATGGGATCCAGCAGGCAATGAGACACTTCTCTAAATGATCTCACCGCCTGGCTCCCTTTCTCTCTCCCCTCTCATGGGAGCAGCGACGTCTCATCTAAGAAGTCAGTCCTGTGCCACTAGTATTAGACCAGTTTTTAAAATTGTTCATATCCCGCACGTCTCCGTCTCATGGAGCTCCAACAGTGCTGCTGTTAGATGTGATTTGGTACAGATCTGTAGGTGGGCTCACTGAAAACTCTGATCACAACCTTCATCCCCGCTCTCACTGGGCAAACCTCCAGTGGGAGAAAAGGCGCGGTGACATTCAACTAATCCCAGGTTTGCTGGGGACCCAATTTTGAAATCCCCTGCATTGGGCCAACTGTGAAATGAAAGCTGAAAAGTTTGGTGTAACTTTACAGAGGTTTTATGAAGAGCTGCAGTGCAAATGCCTAGTCAACTAAAGTATGACATTATTACTTGTAAAGTCTAAAGATTGTTTAGAATCATAATTTGATTCTATCATTTCATCTATAGGATGTATGTGTATATGCATATATATATATATATATATAGTATGCCAACATTTTCTTGTGTGTTTTTCTTCATCATATATATTTTTCCACCGATGTGTTACCTCTTTTTGCACTTTCTTGTTTCACCCCATGGGAGGGCGGCTGCAAAACAAATACTGTCACACACTAGAGAAAATACACAACAAAAAACACACACAACAAAAAACCCAATCTCTCACCTCAGGAAGCAGAAACACACCTCCAGCAGTGTGTTGCCTTCTGGGACTCCTGGCTCTTTTAAGCCAAAAATAACAAACAGACACCGAGATGAACTCAAAACTGAGCCCTCAACTCTAAGTAATGGAGGAAAGACACTTCTCAACAGGTCAAACACTTGGTTTAGTCATCAAAGACTCCGAGTAGATGTGAGTGGATACTTGTGGACTTATTAGTTGATGTTTCAAAGACGGGAGTTGTTGAGTTTTTTTATCATGCTGCACTGCGACCGTTCCAATCTGCAGCACGATTGAATATTTTTAAATGCACTGATCCACTGAACAGCAGCAGAGAATAAAGACTGAGCGCTAAAAGGAGCGCGGAGGGAGACCTGAGGGAAGCTGTTAATTCTCCATCTATTATAAATGAGAGGTGTTCTGCTAATGGACTCACATTTTGTGGAGTTTGTTCTCTTCTCTCTCTGTCTTTTCTTCTATTTGTCTTCCACAGCTTAAAACAAACACAGACAGAGCCCCATGATTCCTCTCATTTTAACTTACAACACCAGGGTACAAACAACTGATAAACTCTGATGTTGACACGTTTCCTCATCTCGATCGACACTCCTTCAAAGATGTGTATTAAAGTTCCAGTCCCATATTTTGTTAAACATCCTTCTCAACCCCCTTCCCCTGTTTCTAAATGATGTACTTGAATTATTCGCTCGTGCCAGCAGGGTGCATGTGACTGCATGTATGTGTGTGTGCGTATGTGTGTGTGTGTGTGATAGAATGGGGTCAGATGAGTTTTAGTTTTTGTCTGAGTCGCTACCTTTGATGTGTGAAAAACGCAAAATAGCTTTTACTGTGACAGAGAGCGCACAGGTCCCAGAGCTATTGCCAAGGTGTGCGTGTGTGTGTGTGTGCATGTGTGTGTATTTATTTGTGGATAAGAATTGCTGTTTATGGTTGTGAGTGTGCATGTTGTGTGTGAGTTTTTGCGACGGTGCAGTTATATTTTGAAAAATTATCAAAGTAACAAATCTTATGAGGCTTTTTTCTGTACTTTAATACATGTTGTTAAGGTTTGTATGAATATCTGCCCACATGATGAAGTTTTCCTGAAGAAACCCCTCCTCTGTCATTTGTCTTTGTTACGCTGTGCAGGTGGTGGCTCTGGTTATTATGGGATGTCAAAGAAAGGTCAGACCTCTCTCACACATTTAAAAGTTTACTGTGGATAAGGTCAGTGTCGTCGAGGGTGAGGGAGAGACACAGCCTGGAAAACACAAAACAGTTCACAGCAAAAAGGGAAACAGTCAATGTTTGATGAAAGAAATAGTTACTCACATTTATATACACATACTTAGACATGGCTAAGTTCATAAATAGAAAAAAAGGTTTTCATTATTAATGTCTTTTATTCTGCCGCTGTCTCTTTGTGAATCCACTTATTCTCAGTTCAACTTATGGGTGGACATTTTCCTGTTGGCTTCGTTTGTGTTTGAGCGAGTGTGTAAATTTTACATCACACAGAAAAATATTCACAGGAAGTCTCCTGATTTAATGCAGCACCTCAAGAAGTAGAAACTAAATTAATACTCACGGGAGCTGCTTTGAAATAAGAAACTTTGAAGCTTGTCTTTGAAAAAAAAAGAGGTTTTGAATCTTTTACCTTTCCTTAAGGTGACGCTACACTCTGCATATATTCCTCCTCCATTAAATGCAACACATAAGTAAGACTTTTATTTTACACCTTCATTGCTTTTTTTTCTGTCCTTAATTAACTGCGCCATCTGTGCTCTCCTTTGTTTTCTTCCTCTGCAGATTGTTTGAATACATTGACACAGCTTTTAATACCTTTAGAAGAACAATGAGCATTTATTTTACCATTAATGTCATCGTCTTTAATGTCAACTAGTATCAAACATTAGATAAGTGACTGGTGCAGAAACCATTTAAACTGTGGTTAGCTCTCCACCCAGTGGACAAAATGTTGACATGCACAAAATGATTGTATATTTATGATATATGTACTATAATACTTCAATAACCACAAATGATTGTTGTTATATAATATAAAAGACAGAAACCTCACATCTGTATTAGAAAAAGACAATTTAAAACAATCAGGGCAATTAGTAATAAACAAAAAACATGTAGTTGTTTGCACATATTGAACACTAAACTTTATTCCTTTTAGACAGAGTTAAGTTTGGTTATGGAATCTTGTTGATTTCATGAATAAAACAAACACAAGTAGAGAAACATTTTTAGTGGAATAACTGAGACCTTTGCTGAAATCAAGAGTCATGCTGTGTGTTTGTTTACATAGCAGACGGCGCCATCTTAATGTTGAATCTCACAGCCATGACCTGTTCCCGTGGGGACTCGCCAGAGTGTGTGTGTGTGTGTGTGTGTGTGTGTGTGTGTGTGTGTGTGTGTGTGTGTGTGTGTGTGTGTGTGTGTTTGGATGGTCAGTCAGGGTCAGCCTTGACCGGTCGGCTTGATGCTTGATTCCATTCATTCCTCTGGTTGCTGGTAAATATCGGTGAAAGAAACTTTTGTTCATGTTCACATTCAGCTGAGGGATTCTGAGCTGTGACTCTCAGACAGCTCACTGCTCACACTGCAGGTAAATCTCACTCTTTCCTCTAAATTTTGGATCTTTTTTAGTTTTCCCTCTATTTTCTCCATCACGTATCTATATAGCTGTTGTTAAATTTTAGAACATGAGAAAAAATAATTGCATGCAGATTGTCAGGGACCAAGCAGGTAGACCAGAGAGACAGAAACCTAAACTAAGCAAATTAAACTGATGAAAAAAGGTTACCACCATGTTCCTGAGGTTGCTGGTGCAGCCACTACACAAATATTAATATATTTCTATGAATCCTAGTGTCTCAGATATTCATGACTTTTTAATATATTTTATAGACATGAAGTTTGTGATCCTGTTTGCCCTCCTGAGTGGTGAGTTGGACTGAACTTTGTTCATATCAATCCATACATTTTAAGTTCTGTGTAAAGAAAAAATAATACTTGATTATTTAAAATCAGAATTCAATTACATGTAAATGATCATCTTCAACCCTTAGAATTCCCTCATATTTATTGTATATTGTCTTTTTTGAAGTGATGTGCTCTTAACACTGTTTTAGGGATGTTTGCCGCCCCCTTCGTGAAAGAAGAGGAGGCAAAGCGTTTCATCAGGCTGAAGAGACAGTCAGGATACTGGGATCCACACAACTCTCAGAACCAGTGGGGCTACACCATTCAAGAACAGGTGACACTGTGCCGTGGTGTGGACACACGCCATGAGTCAGTTTGAGGGTTTTGTATGATAACCCATCTTTGTGTTTCAGGCCAACGAGTACTGGACGGCTATTCGGACAGATGCTCAGTACTACATGGACATGAGTAACCTGATGTTTGACCGCTCCGTGGCTGAGTGAGTGAGATGATCAGAACCATGACATGACGAGATTTTATGTTGCAAGTGAAGGCAGTTTTAGTACAACAGTATATTCCTCCCATTTTACCACACCAGTGCCCCACTGATAAACCCTGAATTGCAGTGCAGCTTTAAATATGATCCCTGGAACACATCACTTGCTTTTAAATGTATGATATCAATTTCTTTGCATTGTTTAGATACCCCCTTCTTTTATTTGATTTCACTCATTTTGAATTTCCTTTTCCCTGTATCTCTGTTATTTGTCTGTGTTACAGTGAAAACAACAGGCTGTATATGGAGATGCTGCGTAATGCTCAGGCTCACCTGGACAGTCAGACAGGTCAACACAGATAGATGACACAGACAAAGGAAACTGAGGAGTGGATGAATATTAGTTTGGTTTTTCTATACTGTACTGTATCTGAACATTATAGTTACAGTTAGAATAAAACAGCATAATATGATTTACAGTGAACAGTACAGTGGAACAATGAAGGCTTTCTATCTATCTATCTATCTATCTATCTATCTATCTATCAGTTGTTTTTAGTTGTTTTTACTATTAGAATGATGTATCTGTAATCAAACATTTTATTCAATAAATGTTTAAATAAAAGCAAATGAAACAATTTAACGGTGTTTTTTTAAAGATGCAGGTTGTTTTTCATATACACCCTGATTCAATCCTGTGGTCTGAGGAAAGGGGAAGTGGACTTGGTTTCCAGAGAAGAAAATAATAATTCATTTCATAAAGGTTTGTTTCAGGGGAAATATCCTGTCTTTTAGACGAGATATTTTTGTCATGTCTGTGATTAACCTCTAGGTGGTGCTGCCATCTAGGTTGGTGCTGTTGATGTGCCCAAGCTTTGTTATCGTGTGTGACTGGACTATTCCACATTGCCATTGAATGCAATATACTGTATAATATAATGGACAACTTTGAGTTTCATTTTACAAAATAGTGACAAACAGGTTGTCACCTATTACATAAAAAACTGTGTATTCAAAACAACTTTATTAGTGTAATAAAGTACATCAGGGCCGTACAAATACTGAACTTTTGAAGGTTGTATAATTTAGAGAATTCATGTAAATGCATTACATTTATCGAACTTGATGTAGCTTCAAATGAATTGTCGATGAGCAGTGACCAAATGTAGCAAGTTTTTTATTTTAAGGGGACGAGACAGACATCAGTACATAAGAGATATAGACATTGTTGTTGTTGACACGTTGAGCAATTAAGTTGTTTCTTTCCCCTATGATATATAACTAGTAGTTAGAGTAAGAGGTATTTTGTGCTTCGTGTATGTGATTATCTTAATGTTGTGACAGAATAATCATAACGTGAATTAGATTGTTGAAGAAATAAATACAAAAATGACACAACTCAAGAAAACAAATCCACCACATACAACAATATCAAGGGAAATGTCCCCTAAAACATTAAGTAATAATGAGGACATTAGTTTAAGTACATGAAATAAGCAAATTATAAAATGTGTAGTTTAACTTTATACTTTACGCTTAAAGTTTCATATAATTGAAGCTTAAATACTATATTATGTCATCATTATTAAATCAAATGAAATTGTACACATACTGACATAAAGAACATATTATACAGTGGATCTAGAGAAGAAACCTAACTAAAAATCTAAGTGTCAGTGTTCACCTTTAAAAAGCCCCTGCTGGGGCTTCCTCTTGTTCAAGTGTTTAAAAGATTCTTGAAGGTGGATCAGCGGTTGTCTGTGAAAGTCACGTGTTATTGCCCCTAGTGTGAAGGTGAATCCTCTCTCGCAGTTGGAAGAGGGATTTTCAAGAAATTCTGCAGCGCTGGAGTGAAGATGAGGATGGTACCCAGTATTGCGACGGTGAGGAAAGCCCACAGGAAGATCCTGTCTAACACCTGGGCCACAAACTTCCAGTCTTGTACCACCTGGGAAAAACAGGGGAAATGAGAGATGTGAAAACAACTCATTGACACATTAATCCGTTAAATGATTATTACTTCAATCTTTGATGATTCATCCTAAACACACCTCGCGGATGAAGTGCTCCTTGCGGATGTGTCTGCTGATGTACCGCACTGAGTAGATGGCCTTCTCCAACATGGTCGCCCAGGCTTCTTCGTCCTTCCCCTCAGAAGTCGCCTGTCCATGGGCTCCGCTCCTCTGCCCTGCTCTCCGCGCTCCAGAGCGAGTCTTCAGCTCAGGGCTCTCAGGGGCCAGCTCTGGGTAGTGGTAGCGGTCGATGTGTCCGCGCATGCAGAGCAGCCTCGGCAGTTTTTGGAGGAAGAGGCTACGAACCCACGGGGACATGGGGTGGTAGGTCGCAGAGGAGCGGTGGTGGACGTTGATGACAAAGACGGTGACGATGATTGAGAGCGTGACGAAGATCATGATGAAGAGCAGGTACTCTCCGATGAGTGGGATCACCTTGGAGGAGGAGGGGATGATCTCCTCTATGACCAGGAGGAACACAGTGAGCGAGACGAGGACAGAGGTAGAAAGTGACAGCTTCTCTCCTTCGTCTGAAGGAAGGTAAAACACCAAGACGGTCAGAAAGGACAAACCCAAACAGGGGAATATGAGGAAGAGAGTGTAGAACAGCGGTAGCCTCTTCAAAATAAAAGAGTACGTAATGAAGGGGTATGAATACAAGCCATCCTTCCGGTTTCCTCTGGCACCGGTGGCATTGAGGATCTGCCACTCCCCATTGTCAAAGAAGTCTTTTCGATCTACCTGGTAGTCCATCAGACCCAGATCCACCATGTGGCCATCGTAGGTCCAGGAGCCAAACTTCATGGTGCAGTTCTGGCGGTCAAAAGGGAAAAAGGTGACATCCATGGTGCAGGCCGACTTGTAACTGGCAGGTGGCGTCCAGGTGATCATACCGGTGTACTTGACAATGGCTTTGGTCATCAGGGAGCCCTCGAAACGCCCATCAGCACTGAAGAAACAAAGAAAGTAATCTGTCTTTTTCATTGAAAACAACATAAAAACAAAATTCACTGATAATTATCTTGCTTGGTTTGTTTTCTCTTATTAAAATAGTCAAAGCTTCCCCAGACATGTAATGTTTGTAAATCATTTGAAACTGAACTTGAAAGAGAACTCTTACTTCTCATAGAGGACGATGTCTGGCAGCCAGATATTTTCAGAGGGAACTCTGATGGACGTGATTCCTCCATATTTGTCTGGATTCCATCGCAGCTTGTAATCGAGCCACTCCTGGATCAAAGAGGGTTGGATCATTAGACCTATATATAAAACTTAAGAATAAGCAGTTTAGCTTGAATTTATGAATACATGAATACACATATCTGGCCAACCCATTCCCAGCATTATTATTTATATCTTATCAGACACCTGCCTTATTATCTTGTTTGGCAATAAATAATATTACTAGATAATGTGAATTTTGTTTTTGGCTCTGCTAAACAAATATCAGCTTGTGTCTTTTCTTGACCAGTGGATTCAAGTGGTAAGATTTTATGTAGAGACTCAATGTTTCCTCTTGCTTACCTGACACAGCCAAACATTAGTTGTCATGAGCTGGTTCTTCTCATCCTGGATAAAAAAAACAACAGACCAAAAGTCAAATAATGGGGTAAAAACCAAAAGAAGAATAAGAATGTGAAGGTTGTCGGGACATATAATGGTTAAAATGAAAATAAAGGTTTCTTATCATGGAAATTCAAAGCAAATGGCTGAAGCAGGCCAAAGTTCCCAAACGGATTAAGAAGACTTTAAATAAATGGACCAAATAAATAAAAAGTAAATACAATTAAATTGTATTTTGTGATGCTGTAAAAGATTCAGGGATGTTTGTAAATGTCAGAGTAATAAGCTTTAGATAAACGCTTTTACCTAATGTTCTTTATGGGTTAGGGTTAGGATATCTTAAATTTATATTGATATAGACATTAAACGTGCAGATATTAGTAGCCCTAGATATTCTAAATTAAAATTATCCTCTATTTTCAAAGTAATACTTTCATATCTATTGACAAAAAAGTCGGTGTGTATGAGATGTTTTAAGCACACACTAATTCTGATGTAGGGATTCCATCAAAGCATCAGATGTTAGTGGAATAGATGAGAAGCTTGGTTACAAGCAAACTAAATCATCCTTTGCTTTCCCTCTGTGAAAGCAGACATAATCTCATTTATCTGTCTCTGCCACTTCCTTAGCAAACAAGAAAAAGAGACATGAAGCTAGAGGTGGGTGCAGTGGACCGGCTGAAGCAATATAAATACAGCAGGAGCTAAATAGAACGGGACAGGAATAACAGGAAATGAGAGATGGAGAGTGGTTAACAATTAAACATTTGTCTTCACATCACCAAAGTTTGAGATGAAGAATTGAGACTTCAGAGAAATAAGAGAAAAGAGATATATTTAAATACGTATGTGTTCAATGTATCCAGAGCTGACCCCGGCTGTCAGAGTGAGTTGGATGTTTTGGTGATCACACAAAGCAGAGGTGAACCATAATCTAATAAAGAGACATGCAGCAGCTCAGAAACACTCAGGGGACAGTGAAGCCGAGCTGCAGTAAGTCTGGTTCGCTCTCTGCCCTTGATCTATTCTTAAAAAAATCCAACAGAACATGGACATAAATCTCTACTCTCTGCAAAACCATAAAGAGGCTTTGTTTAATTCATCCCAGATTGTCTTCTGCTACCACTTGTGTCAGGTGGAAGAACGGAAGAGTTAATCCTAAACTGGGTGAGATGCATATTTAAGGCAAAGGAGAGTGGTTCCTCTATAAGCATCCTCCGTTTCCTCCTCTTGAACGCCTAAACCGAGTAAAGCCATCACAGCATGCCTCTGAAATATTAAAGAAACACTCCACAGAGAGAGCGACTGTGCGCTTGTAGATACGAAGAGAGTGCTCCGGATCTATTTCAGGACCACGGAAAGCTCCGCACTGTGACACTGCGGCTGTTTGGTTTCAGCACCGTGGACAGCGACACGGCTGAACCAAAATAACAACCTTTGTTAGAATTGATGGATGGATTCTAATTTAACTGTCTTCCTTTACTTTAATTAAGACCTTAACCTTAAGTCTGTATTTTATAAGGTTTGTGCAAGTTTATTTGCTTTAGCAGTTAAATGATGAGGCTGACAATTTACTACTGATCAATATTCCATTCCAAGCCCATTGAAGTCTAGCAAACATAAGACAGGATTAAAGTGTCAGTTTAATGTGGGTATTTACTGACGTGTTTCTGACAACAGCTTAAATTCAAAATTGTGAAATATGATTGTTTTATGGAAAAGGTATATTGTTTGTAAGATGGATCCACTTGTTGTTCCAGTGGTTTTAGGATTCAGTTTAGATTAAGTTAAAGGGTTAAGGCTTATTTTAACATTAATAAAATTAATGATAAACGAATAAATCCACTTGAAAACATGGGTGCGTAGACATGTTATTGTGTGTGTTTGTGCGTTCATCCTCACCACATCAACCAGCTGGGAGATCTTGAGTCCTAAACGTACTCTAATAGTGTCATTGGCTCGTTGGATTGGCCTGACCCAGCGCTGGTAGCCTTGGAAAAGGTTCCTCAGCAGCTCGTCCTCCATCTCCGCCAAAGACACAAACTCATTTTTAGCTGGAATAAGGAGGAATGTGGATTAATGACCATTCAATGTTACAGTGCTCTGTGATATACGTCTGTCTTCCACAGGCAGTGCCTTACTTCTGCTATGTCAGTGGAAAGAAACAACTGCAAATAAGTATGGGTAAGTCACTGAAGTTGATCTGTTCAGACCTGGTTCACACTACTGTACTAATCAACTTTTCACAAGGTACTGTTCAAGATTAACTATGCAGTTGGGTTACTCTTGTAGTATTCTTGAGTAAGTAACAGGACCTCTGGGACTATTTCCACCCATCTCTGTGGCCCTGCTCATTAACAACTGTTTGATGTTACAAATTGTGTTTGGCCGCTAATTAAAAGTTTGGCCCAGGAGCACAGACAAGTTTGTCAATGGTTAGACTGTTTACTGTTTAATCCCCAAGCGGAGGTCTGAGAAACATGAGAGCGAACTGAGAAGAAAGGGACTTGCATGTTTTACAAAGTAATAAATTTATCTTGCGCATGAATTCACTTCAGGCTAAAATGTCTTGTTTGTTTAGCACTAACAAATGTTATCCAACAAAATGTGTCCCATTAGAAATGATCAGTGCTTTTGTTTTATTCTATAACCAATAGGTGTAACAAGTAAGAATGTGCAAAACAAGTGGAAACAGTGGTGGATATTACAGGTTCTAATATTCCAAATCCAGATGATCTCAATCCATGTGGAGATAAACGTCTTTCTCTCTGGAAAATGACAAACGTCTGACATTTATTGGTTCAAATAAAGGGGGAGGGGCAGAGATAACAAAACTGTATCAAGAAGAAAAGTCACCATTTTAATCACCCTGAGATGATCTGGTGTCTCTGAAGCGACAGAAACACATTTATATATATAATATTGACGAGACACAGTTATGAAATTAAGACACTGAGGACGCCAAGTTGTGTGTGGAGGTAGGGAGGAAGAGTGTCGACCTTTGACCTTAAACCTGCAGCCTGTTTCCCATCTGACGTCATCTGACTCATGGGTGAATAATGTAAAGCATCACCAGTCCAATCAAGTGCATTTTAATCCCACAGTGTCACCTCTGTGTGTCACAGTGAAAGCACAGTGAGACACTGACATCTGACACTTGTGTTCCAGTTTGTCTCATCGACTTCAGCAGAGACAGAGCTGGGCCATGACACTACACTGATGAACTCTACTGGAAGATATATAAAATCTTATCTGGTTGAATGGATGTGTGCAGAGGAGTGAAATAATACTACAGCTTGCATCGGATTATTTCCATTTCATTCTTGTTATCACATTTACACATTTAGAGTAAAACATCTTTGTGGAAATAGTTCAATCTTTGAATAGAAATAACAGATATGGGGAAACTAAAAACGATTTCTGTAAGACACACTCTAATAGACCAGCAGTGAATGAGCAGGTGATACTTTTTGTTTGAGAACGTCGTCCAAAGCTGTGTAGAGTTGATTTAAATCTTCATCAGCCACGAGTGTTGCGCCACATGGTCTCTCGCCAGACTTCATCCTGTCCTCGTGTTGCCACAAAAGAAACGCAAAAGCATTGAATGAGTAAAGTCGCATATTTATTCAGTTTTCTTACCGGCGATGCTGGCGAGACACCGCGGGCAGGACGTCCACATGAGGAGGAAGGGGAGGAAGAGGAGGAGGACCACCAACTTCATGATGACGGTGTCCTGGATCCGGAGGAGCGCTCCTGGAGCTACACGCTGCGCTGCGCACACTGAGATGGACGACACGCAGGGTTTTCCATCAGTGGTGCTCAGTGGCTTGAAGGCGGAGAACAAGCTCCCTGCTGCCGGTGAACAGAGGACGACGGCGGCGCATGTGGCCGGTGTCCGGACACTGTAGCTGTAGAGTGGGTGCGTCGCGGGGAGCGGCTCTTTGGAGGAGGAGGAGGAGGGAGGAGGAGGAGGAGGAGGAGGGGCTGAGGCGTAGTGTTTAAAAACTGCTCCGAAAAATCTTAAGCAAGCTTTATTCTTGTGATGTTGCTGGCCAGTAATTTGTTTTATTACCTTGTAGTATTCTGCTGCTTTAACTATAAAAAAAAACAACCACTAGTTTATATTCGTCTGAAGAAACTTGAAGTTATGACCTTGTATTTGAAAATATGTTTGCTTGTTTGACAAATCTGTGTTACATCAATCGTTATGTGTTGAAACTCTGAACGTTTTATTATTAATTTTAATAATAATAATAACTTTAATTGTAGAGCACTTATCTAAACAAGGTTACAGAATCAGGGTCTAATTGGCAGATGTAATCAGATCAACTGTGTATCCCACATAGACTCGTCCACTGGAGGGCGCTGATAGGAACACCAAACCCAGGACATCATATTATTACGAGACAGCAAAGGTCTTTGCTGTTATTTGGGTGAATAGGCAAATATGTAATGGTGCGGAACATGAATATAATGGAAACTCACAGTAATCCCTCAACCTGAACTCATGATTGTGTCCACATCTTACAGGGTCATATCCATGGTTTCATAGCTTTATTCATTTAATTTGAGACAACGTATTCCTTTAACTGGAATTGCATTGCTGTTATTGATCCTATTCTCCAACCACTAAAAGCAGCTACATACAGTGACTACTCTCGTGACATGCAGTACATATAGCTGCATGTGCATTGTTTTACATTCTTTTTACAAAAAATGTTTAATTATCCATGACACAAGTCAGTGTCATCAGATAGAGATGAAAACAACAACACATTTCATAGCTGAATATTCAGCTGCAGAGTGTGTGCACTGAGCTGCTGTCTGATTCCTCAAAGGGTTCAACAAATGTAAGGAATAAGACAGTGATGGGATCTATGAGTGTTTATTCCGGGTGCAGGTTAATATAAGGCAGTGTTAGGGTCAGTGCACTGGTGCAGTCTTTGGTTGTAATGAATGCTCTTTGTTCAGGATTAAAAAAAAAACTGGATTGTTCACCGTGCATATGAGTTATTACATAGTCTAAGGAATCAGTAAACTAGAGTGGTGCTTTACGCAGTTTTGGAGAGCGCCAACAGAAATGTTCTCCCATTCAACCAAGAAGAGGGACACTGATGCCATGTACACAAAGACGTCCATATATATCTTACTATACAATGTATATATTCACTGCAGTGTAGTGAGTCAAACGATGATGAAAACCCCTGAGCTGAACTCAAACATACAGTATGTGTCAGGACAGTGTAGAAAATGTGCTCTGTAGGTTATTATTATTATTATTATTATTATTATTATTATTATTATCACCCTCAGTTGAATTTTAAGATCCTAAAGTGGGAGGTAAACATAGTGAGCCAATAATCTACTATATGGTCACAACAGCTCAGAGGTGGAGATGGTTTTGAAAGGATCAGCCTCTGAAGGCTGTGCAGGCAGATCACAATGGAGGCGAATAAAACTTTATCCACGGTGCATAAAGGAAATGTTCAGGAGAAGTCCCTGTAGCTCTGAAGGTCCACAGACTTCACTGCGATGAGTTTAAAACCGAAATATTTCAACTCTCAGTTCCAGTAAAACCTGTTGGCAGCAAAGGTCTGTGGATTATATGAGAGCATGAAATATAAAAGACAGATACGCTGCTGTGGAGTTTTTAAATATGCCCAACTACAGTTATCTGCAATGAATATCTTCAAAACTACAGTATCAGTTATTGAGTTTGTAATTTAGGTGAAATGACTTTAAAGAGGGATAATGTGGGTCCTCACAAGTATAGTGAGATAAGCACAAACACACAGACACCAGCACAGACACACACACATACAGTATATTCTGCAGTTAACCAGGCATGAAGCACACATTTTCTTTCTTTCTCTTCCTCTTCCTTTCTTCCTTCTCTCTGGTACCCTCTCCTCTCTCCCTCTCTCTTTCTAGTACCCTCTCCTCTCTCCCTCTCTCTGGTACCATCTCCTCTCTCCCTCTCTCTGGTACCATCTCCTCTCTCTCTCCACCCTCCCTCTCTCTCCCTCTCTCTGGTACCCTCTCCTCTCTACCCTCTCCTCTCTCTCTTCCCCTGTCTCTTTCTCCTCCACGGGTTTAAGTGACGGGGATAACGGGAGGCTGATTATCACAATGAAATTATCCTGATTTTCTGCTCCACTTGGAGCCGTGGGGTGGGCAGCTGCTGCCTCTGAGATCGTCCCATCCTCCTCGCCTCTGATCATTCGGAAACATGAATTCTCGCAGGCTGGAAACCTGCCGGCCCCTTCCTAGACGACTGTGGGCAGCTGCACATGTGTGTGTGTGTGTGTGTGTGTGTGTGTGTGTGTGTGTGTGTGTGTGTGTGTGTGTGTGTGTGTGTGTGTGTGTGTGTGTGTGTGTGTGTGTGTGTGTGTGTGTGTGTGTTTAACAAATGTTAAGGCGTTTGTGTGTTAGTGTTCTCGTCTGTTTGGTGTTGTTTTTGTTTTCTCAGCTGTGGTTGAGCTCATAATTAAAATCTGCATAATTTGATTAGATTTTTTGGTGCATAAATATTTAATAAAAAGAAGGAAACAGCCTTGTCTCCCACGGCCTACGGGTTTAATCTTAATCTGTTTGTTAAGGTTTTTTTATTTATTTAAAGGAGCGAGAAAGGCAGGAGGGGGGATTGAAGAAAGAAAATCTAACCTTACACAAGCTTCAAAGGAGAAATCAGTGAGTGGTCTCCCACTGTTAGCCCACTATCGCTACCACCAGCACTTTAAATGAAAGCACAATAACCCTGTAAACTTTGGAATATCAATGGATCCCAAATAAGCTTAGAGAGGATTTACACTTTTTTTTAAATCAGTCGAGCTTTCAAGTGATGTGATGAAAAACCAAATCCCCACTCATCGATACTTCAAGAGTTTGCTTATTTGATATTTTAATCATCTAAAATAGCAAAGAACTGCAGAGCAAAATAGATGGAAGGGATTCTGACCAGATTAGAGTAAAAGATGTTACTTGTGATAATAGGGAAAGGAAAGGGAGGTGAAGGAAAGGAACTGTCACTGATAGACTGGAAAAAGATCTCACTCAGCAGACACACACACACACACACACACACACACATGCACACAAAATATTCATTGACCTGTAACATGACACTTCATCTCGATAACAACACTACTTTTACTTTTGTTTTCATCCGACTGACGCGATAAGAAGAAAAGGCCCCTGATTATTTGAATCTCAAGTCTCTGTGTGTGTGTGTGTGTGTGTGTGTGTGTGTGTGTGTGTGTGTGTGTGTGTGTGTGTGTGTGTGTGTGTGTGTGTGTGTGTGTGTGTGTGTAGACCCTTAACACTAGTACTAACAAAAATACCAAAAAACCACACGTTACCAAATGTGAAAAGAAAATGAAAGGGCTGTTGATTGCATATCCTGATCTTTTTGTGCAGATTATGTATTATAATTATTTAAATAATCATATTTAGAGTTAGAGCAGCCTTATGAGAATATGATTAAAAACTGCTTTGATTTGAATATTCCTCCTAGAATTAAAATCAAATGTCAACTTGATTTACTTGATTGGTTTAACAACTCCCAAATACTGTATTTAATTCAACATGTCAGTATTTCAGGCAGCAATCAAGACCCTTGACAGCTCTCAATGATGATTCATATCATTTAATTGTGCCCTGTGGCTGTACTTTGAATGAACCCTTTGGGAGGCACGGTTGATGAGATCGTATTTATCACACCATCCATTTCCCCTCATCCCATATTCACGTTTTTGTACAGTGATTTAAAAAATGATATAAAAATATTGTGAACTCCAAGTGTGTGTGTGTGTGTGTGTGTGTGTGCTTGTGAATACTGGAACACCAAAGATGCTGTCATCAGATGTGAGTAAGCAGTGCTCTATTTATGTGTCTCATCTACATTTGAGCATATGTGTGTGAGTTTCCAGATGTGTGTGCATGTGTGAGTCCATGTGCTTGAGTGATGTGCATCTGAGTTCATTTACCAATATGCATGTAGGTGAATCTATCGCTTTATCTGCTTGGACATGTATGTCTGTGTGTGTCTATACTGTCTGTGTGTGTCTATACTGTATATGTCTATATATACATGTCGAGTGATAAGTGGTAAGGCTGTGTGTGTGTGTGTGTGTGTGTGTGTGTGTGTGTGTGTGTGTGTGTGTGTGTGTGTGTGTGTGTGTGTCAGTGCCCACGAGGAGCTCACAGTGGATGCTGTCCCAGGAGAAATCACTCTCCATGTCTCATCTAGAATTACAAATATGTTGTGTAACCTTCAAGAGCCTCTGGACAGGCCGGACAGATAATGAGGCAACTTCTGTCACGCACCCACATATACAGCATGTTGCATGCACGTAAAGCTGCTGCCGTGGAATTGGCCAAGTCTTGGCAGAAGATCGCAAGACATCTTCACTGTCTTATGAGCAAATGAAAAGCTGGATGACACAATATTACAACATGGTAACTGTATCAACAGCAAATGTAACAGAAACTGTTATTCTGGCCTCAAACCTAAAGTAGAACTTGAGAGTTTCTTGTTGCTCAGTGGACTTTTTCACTTCGTCCCTTAATAATTGAAACATTTGTTAGACTTCAAGTCGGAGGTGCTGAAAACGTTCGTCTGCTGTCGTTGTCCGAGCTGCAGATCCGCTGCCTGTAGAGCTCCCTGGGCATCATAAAGTGGAAGCCTTCAGGGTCTCTGCCTGTCTAAAGGCTGTCATGCTCTAAAATAAGATTAAAACCGTATTATGGACACAACAATGAGCTTCTAATATATATTGTAAATGGCTCAGAGCGATTTTTGTTTCAAAAAGACAAAAGGAAACAAGGATACAAGCTAATCTAGTTTTTTTTGTTGTATAATTCAGTGTTGAGGTGATGACTCGGTATTTAGTAAATGAATGTTGAGGTTGATCTTTCATTTGTTTTCATTTTATCCCAACAATTTGTGTGTTGGTCCTGGCTGTCTAGTTGTATGTCAATGTGGTTTCCTCAGCTCTTAGCAAGTAATGTCTCTCTACCCACCCAATTAGACTGTTATGAGGCCAATAAATCAACACACAGCTGTCCCAAACATATGGGCTCGTAGGGGCCTATTGGACCATAAGTTCAGGAGGCTGTTATCACTCATTAATTAAATGAATCGAGTTCATGGCACCCAGTTATAATATGATATAATAATATTTAAATATATTATTTATGCAGCACTTTTCAAGACAAAGTTACTTAAAGCTTTACATGATTAAACAAGTATTAAGGACTAAAGCAAATACATTTAGACAATTAAAATAATACAGAAAATAGGATGGAATAAACCACTCAACAGTAAAGACAATAACAACAGATAAGAAACAAAGAGGAATAAAAGGAATAAAGCCCCCCAACAATAAAAAAAAGGGCATATGATCGTCTGTTATCAGGCATGTTATCAGGCATACTAGCCCATATGTATGTATATGTATATTGATGAAGGTCAAATCAGGTGCTCTACCAGTGCAGCAGCTCTTTCACAAGTTAGGATGCTTGTCTCACTGTGGACATATAAGCACAATCTTCAATATATTAAGATTAACAACACTATGCCACCAGGTACAGCCCATCAGCAACACACAGAATACATCTCATGCAGCAAAGCATCCTTCTCTTCTTTTTTTGATCCACAGATTTAATGAAAAGAAAAAAAAACACCTTCCTAATCTGTTCAGACAGGGCAGGTCACACTAAGACGGCAATAAGGTTTTTTTTCTCACCATGCAGGAGAGCAGAGAAATGAAATGCATATTGTTCCTGAAGTGTGTTCTTTCTCTGAATGTTAACTTCTCCCCAGAAAGGGCCACAAGAATTTGGTATTGTTCCTCCAAAATGCTCTTTCTTACGGGTCCTAAGACAATCTTTCTTCATCCGTCTATAAATATTCATCAGAGTAAAATTAGAAACCTGCTCTTTGTGTGCATGTGTGTGTGTGTGTTTCGTCTTCTACTTTAGGAAACAGCAATTTATGTGCATGAGCAGACTGTGCGTGCGTGCTTGCATGTGTGTGTGTGTGTGTGGAGAAGGCTCCCACTGGAATGAATTATTTAAAGGAGAGTCTCCTTTACTTATCCACAGTTGACTGGCTGCAGGCACATACCGTTCTGCTCACGATGACACATGAGACTACCCTAATTCACCATCCACCCTCCTGCATTTTGCCCCATCTCACCCGACAACGCCACCCTGGCCGTCCTCTCTATGCGCCCTGGTCGTCCCTGCAGACGCCCCCTCATCGCTTCTTGGTTCCCTCAAAAGCCAAGTGGTAAAGATAGAGACTAAAGATAGAGTGAAGCAAGATCCACAAGAGATTGCTTAAAAGATAACCAAGTGTAGCATGTCACAGAATTATGTAGTTTATTTTTCAAAAACTTTGATCACAGAACAACCAAAAAAAGCATGAAATTAGATCCTGCAGACACACACGCCGTGACGTCATCCTGCAGCCCAGGAGCTGGATGCAGTCAGTGTCAACTGTGAGGAATCATGTAAAATATTCATCCATGTGGCTCATGGCTTAATAATGTATTATCCCTCAATTTAGCACCAAGAGCTTTGCTGTGCTCCACTCCGACGGCCAACGAGCACTTGAGGTCCAATCACTCAAGAAAGATCCACTGCTTTCAAATATTCCAACACCATCACAAATTCAGATTAAAGTGGCGGCAGCTTTCGAGAAGCAGCAAACCCAATGCGTCCAT
Organism: Hippoglossus stenolepis; assembly: GCF_022539355.2. NCBI lineage: Eukaryota > Metazoa > Chordata > Actinopteri > Pleuronectiformes > Pleuronectidae > Hippoglossus > Hippoglossus stenolepis. The sequence goes on from NC_061489.1 coordinate 14,717,207, forward strand.
CCCAAAATATTTGTAGAATTGGCATCGTCAAATTCTGAAGAGAGACGCCCTTGTATGTGTGGGGGCTTTAGCAGGAAGCAGATTTTAAAAGAAAGGGTTGTCAGTTTTTTTTTACACTAGTTCATTCCCTGTTAAAAAATTAAAGGGTAACTCAGTAAATGGAAGGATAACCATTTTGTAAAAATTGTAAAATAAAATAAAATAAAATAAAAGTATAAGTCGGGTGGCAGCTTCTCAGATTGATCTCTTCATTCTGAGGCAGCCAGGTGCCAACGTGACCCTTTCAGGCAGCAGACCGAGACTGATGGGATATTATGAGGGGCTTTTGTACGGCTGCCGCTGCCGCATCTCCATATTTATAACTAGACTCCATCCATCCCATAATCCCCATGTAGTGAGCTCCATGCCGAAGAGGGCACATACAGTATATGGCCTACATAAAGGCACACACACACACTGTCACTATAGCTCACTCACTCTTTCCGTTTCTCTCTCTCACCTGCTCAGGTGACATGTGTAATCTCTCCCTTCCCTTCTTAAAAAAACACACAAACACACACACTTACGCACTCGCAGAATTGTGCGGATGCTTGTTCGGTGCACACATGTGAGGGATTAAGTGTGAGCGATTGAGTTGTCGGGAGCCACAGGGTGGTCCGATTCAAAGCCAGAGTCAGACTCCAATTTGACTCGAGGGGGAAAGGGCTACATTTTGTTCCGTCACCACCCTGAACTTTCAGTGTGTGTGTGTGTGTGTGTGTGTGTGTGTGTGTGTGTGTGTGTGTGTGTGTGTGTGTGTGTCTCAGCTGACGGCCACATTCAGACTCACCCGTGACCTTTGATGGAGGGAGGAAAAGAGGGATATGTCAGAAAAAGAGAGAAGCTTCAAAGAAAAAATGCTTTGCTGTTCTTTTTTTGTTTTCGAGTCGCTGTTTGTGCCGCATGGGGTTTTACTTCAGCCAACATGTATAAGTGTATGACTGTGTGACTTGTGTTTCATCACCGTCTGTAAGAGATGTTTCCAGACTGTTGTCACACTGTTGTCTCAGTAGGTGTTATACTTTTTAGGTGACCAGCAGCTACAAACCCAGCGAGAAATAACAAGTATAGGCTTGAAGTTGTGAGATTCAGCTGCAGAGGTTGGTGTAAGATGAAGTATGTGTGTGAATATTCATACAGATCCTCATTTATTATTTCCCAGAGGAGAAGCATTGCAAGTTGCACTGGTAAAATTGTTTAAGAATAATACACACTATTATTAACTGTATGTGTGTAGTTTCTGTATGGTTTCAATATTATCACAAAATATTTTAAATGATTTAAGACAGTACATTATGATACAGAACTTGGGAGGATTTGGACTCATGCAGTTAACTGTTACGTCATAATTACACTGACAGCAGGATTATCCATCTGTCACTGACACATCAGTGGCTCTTGTGTTGCTCACTAAACTCAAGATTTTCAGAAGTGAAAAAAGTAAGAATGGAAAGAAATTATACTTTATATCTGATCATATATTAGCAATAGAAATTCTCCAAATCCTCAGATCTGTACCTTAACACAATCCTGTCTCTGACCTCCCCAGGAAGTTCCTTCAACATCACAGCTCAGCTTTTGCTCTGTCAGCTGTATAATAATATAGTTTGTGTCATTTAATCTACTGACTTACCACCAGTGAAGGTGTAGAAACATCTGAAAGAAGATCAAGTGAAATGGGAGACATCTGAGTTAAAAAGTTTCATAATAAAGAGTCTGAATACTTAAGTGATTTTTCGGTCTTTCTTTTTTATTAAATTCACTATCTCTAAAATTCTGTTTTCACTATGTCTTTCACTCTGTCACTTTGGGACATTGAGAGTAGAATGATGAAGAATAAAAACTATTTTAAGGCTACAAGAGAATAACAAGTGAAAAAGGGGGAAGGGGTCTGAAAATCACCTGCAGTGATTTGAAAACTGATCTTTCTTCTTGCCTATAAGCCGCCAGTGACCACGCTCCACTGACCCAATCTGATGACCCACTACGCTTTGTGGTTTTAAATATTCTCCACCCATCCTCTTTCATTCCTCTTCACATTCCTTCTCCTGCATCATTTAAACCTCCACCTTTATCATTCACCCCTTTTTCTTATTCTACAGCAACTGACTTTAGACCCGTGTGACATTGGTCTCGTCCCAATCACTCAAAAACATCCACGGAATGCACACAAATACACACCGTGACATGTAAACACACTGTACACCCACAGGCAAGAAGTTATCTATGATGTGTATGCAATGTGAGCATAAAACCTTTCTTGATACCTCACGGGGAAATTATCTTGTGTGCATCAATGCCAATTATACAGCAGTGATATGTTAACAGAGTGCAATGTGCATTTCTAATATTTACTATTAGAATTACACAAATCAGTGTAAATAAATACTTATTACTTGACATGCCCTTTCTAGAATAGAGATCGCCTCCAAAAACATTCATGCTCCTGCCATTTCCATCAACTTACAACACAGACAACACTAGACTACACCGGTTAGACAGTGTTATTCCCTCTGGATCTTTAGCTGTATGCTCAATCATGTGTTCTCCAGGGGCCGGTTCTCCCAGGGCACACGGCCACACAGACAGATGAATACAGTCACATCTATAACCAGAGTCTCTGTTTCACCTTACCCTTATGTCTTTATAATGAATCTCTCATACAGGAAGATCAAGACAATTCTTAAGAGTCCAGGAAATTCTTTATTATTAGAAATGACTTGAGACACAAGTCTTTTTACAAGTTTAATCTAAATTGTGCAATTCAAAGAGTTTCTATACATTGTAAGATTGTATCGATATGGTGACTTTTTGTGCAGTGCATCATTATACTAGTGTGAGCACATGTGGAAAACACATCATCATAATTATGGGTGTACAGACATAGTCAGTGTCCTTCTCAGAAGTCATGCAGAACTTATATTTTACAAAAGTATGTACAGGGAAACACAGAAATGATTATTAGTATTTGACAACATGAAAACCAGTCCAGGGAAAGATGTGGCAGCCATAAAATTACATTTGGACTGTATTATACATATAGACATCACCTATAAAAAACTAGTCATGTAATTCTCTTTAATTTGGAAACCACAGAGGGACGTACTGGTTCACAAGTGTTGTGTCCTTATTGCAGTGAATATGATGACAGCATGCCACTGAAAAATCCATGAACGTGTTCAGGATCTTCTTTTTTAGTGATTACAGTAATTATAATCACAATTACTTAAATCATTACCTGGAAATGTCAAACCTAGTTATAGGTATAGGACAAGTATAGTACAGTATAGGACAGTACAATAAAAATGAACGGGTGGAGATTTTCAGTAAAGCACACTTGTTCAGTTGTCATTAACTACAGGTCGATTTCTAAATTATGATGAAGAAAAAGGTTTTATAGTCAATAATAAAAATAGTTTTTAGACACAAATAGTCATGACATCATTAAGACACCACAATAGCTAAAATGGTGATGACCTTATCGAGGCACTGGACTGAAACTTTTTTTTGTAATTTATCCTAGGTTTATGATATACTTGACCATTTTACCTTGGCAGATAAGACTCTACAATATTGGCTTATTTCCTTTACCTACCTCTCTATATCAAAAGGTGTGCCCCAGGGTTCGATACTAGGACCACTACCTTTCTAAGTATATCATCTAATTTATGATTTTTAACATTTTTACACAGACAAATCTTGTTATTCAAAACATAAACTGAAAATAATTAAGTCTCTCCTTTAAGGAGTAAATCCTGTTTCTCCCTTTACGCAAGGAAAGACTTGATTTCTGCCATTTGTTTATGGTGATTTGCTCTTGACCAGTACCTAAAGACATTGGGTACTGTATAATATTGTGTTCCATTTGTATAACTGGCTGGGAAAACCTCTTACACCACTGTTCTGCTGCTGCTAAGTGGCCATAGCCTTACTTCCACACACATGCATTTGTTAGCTTTATGAATAAATCTCTACTTGGGCTGGTCAAATCAAGATGGCTTGCGCTCACAACATTCTACAAATGTTGATCCCCAGGGTTAGAATAGAATTAGGAAAAAGAGCTTTAAATATGCTGCTCCTTCTTAACCTGAAAATCTCTGAGCTCATTATTATCATCAGGATTTTAATCAATTTCAAAGGACTAAGAAAATGACTTTTTCACATTTTACATAATTGTACCTGTTATGGCTGGAATTTTCTCCTTGATGTAGGTTTGAATTTTAATTGGATATTGGGTTTGTTGTGTGTGACAGTTGTATTTGTCTCCTTTTATTGATTGTCGGTCTTTTAACCAAGTCACTCTTTAAAAAGAGATCTCAGTTAGAATGATTAAATGAGAGATATCATAAAAATCATTAAAAAGTGTAAAATCTGAGAGGTTTGAGCACAGCGAGAAACAGAAGATGAGTGTGAAGAGAAAAGCTGCCAGTAGTGGCTCATAGGAGAAGAGAAAAACAGAGAAGGAGAGCAGATGTGATTATAATTTCAGTAAAAAAAACAGTAATGAGACTGGATAACAGCATTACATGCACATTGATGGGGCAAGAAAGGGGAGGGACAAGGAAATGCGGGTAAGTCATGTGAGGAAACAGACATCTGAGGACTAGAAATGATGGCGGGAGAGATGCAGTCGGGGGGAGAGACAAAACGCCAGAAATGGGGAAAGAAGACAGCCCATATTGTTTGATGTGAAAGAGCTGCGGGACAGATAATTCCCTTACTAATTCAAGTGTGTTAGACAGAAGTAGACATAGAGAGAGAGAAAGAGACAGAGAAAAGACAAGTGTCTCAATTGAAGAAGCTGATGAGCGGCTGGAGGAAGAGTCCCACAGTTCCCAGCACACACACTGTGACAAAAACCCACAGGAAGATCCTGTCGATGACCATGGCAACATACTTCCAGTCGTCCTCCACCTGGGGACAGGAAAGAAAATAATTTAGATGAGTGAAAACAAAATATCTAGGAAACACAAATTCATATTAACAACACTGATCTCTCTACCTTTAAAGACTCCCAGCGACCTTTGTTGGTAATTGTGAAATCTCTGATAGTGGCACAACTCTATGGCCAAAAGACGTGTGTGGTTGTGTTCAAAAAGAATCTGAAACCTACATGCATTTGGCTATTGTTAGACTCTGCACAGCATGTGTGTGCGTATAAACACAGTCAGGTGTGGACAATGGGATCATGGCTACACTGACCATAATGCCATTGTGCCCCTATAGAGGAGGCTATTCTACATGCCCCCCCCCAAAAAAAAGATCCCAGCTTTGCTTAGAAAAGATGGAGCTGAGAGAACAAACATATCAGGACCATCCAGAGCGCACAGGAGGCACAGACAAAGCCCCACGTCTGCAACAAACAAGCAGCTTTACACTCCCTTTATAGCTTCGTCTAAACGGTTTCTGCAACATTTACTGAGCTAGGTAGAAATTCACCCACTGAGATAACACACACACACACACAGGTTGTGTGTTTATGCATGTGTGCTGTGTGTATTGTGCTGACACAATCTATTCACACTATTCTAAATGGTAAAGGTCCCTACAAGGTTAACAGTTTCATTATAGGGTTATGACTTGAATTAGGTTCATGGTTTAAATTGGGACCAAGATAATGCTATAAGTAAATATATATATATATATCCAAGTCTTCTGCTTGTGTCTCCCTTTAGGAGCTTGTATGCAAAGTACGCAATATGATAAAAATACTCAGTGCAGTAGAGGCAGAGAAATTACCTGTTTTATTCTACTCATTCTTCTTCCTTGTCAAAGACCTAGCGCCTGCTTTACACACAATGCAAATCCACTGCCAACAACTTGGTCGTCCCAGGTGCGATATGATATTTGTAGCCCCGAGCCAAAGAGTGAGCTACAGAGGTCTGCTAAGCTCACGCTTTTTTAACTGCACACCCCTTGGGTTTTTCTTCATTTTTATTCCCGTATTATTTCGAGCCAACTGATGCTGACTCAGGTGAAGTCATTTCAAGCAATATATCAGATTTCTCACTGCTAGCCACATTCATACAGCTTCTTCACATAAGCAGTAGTGCTCCTCCTCCTGAGGTACTAAACAGACAGTTTCCCCTTAAAGGTTAACTCTCATCAACTTTTATCATTCCCAAAATAAATGGAAAACAATAATTTAGCAGAAAACACCACAGACAACAAAACTTTATGCTAGCTTACGCACCTCTTTGGCTTTGTTGCGAGTTCTCATGTTCTCTGCGATGTACTTCACGCTCTCGATGGCCTGCTTGATCTCTGGCGACACCAAGGAGAAGGCAACCACAGCGTTGACAGGTGACGAGACATTCAGGGGCCTGGGCAGCTTGGGCAGCTCTGACTCCTGGGGCCCTTGGGTTTGGGATGGCTGGGGAGGAGGAGGAGGAGGAGGAGGGGGGGTCATTTGGGGAGGGACAGGAGTCGGTACCTCTTTGCCTCTGTATGGGCATCTCCTGTTGATATCCCGGTTCATGTCGCGGTTCATGTCGCGGTGCTCCACGCAGTTCATGGAGCCACCTGCTGAGGAGGTCCCTCCTCCAACCGTGACACTATCCAGAGGTGGACAGGCGACACCCCCAGTTATACCTCCAACAATTATACTTCCTGAGCCACTTCCTATACTGTTTTTTCTCTTCTTTTTTCCCCCACTGCTGCCTCCTCGTCCTCCTCCTCCTGTCCCCGCTGTAATGCTAGCAGGGGAGGAGCAGCCCTGGTCGATAGGCCGCCTCATCAGCATCACCCTGGGCAGCACCCCGAGGAACACAGACCTCACCCACTCTGGCATCGTGTGAGTCATGGGGGTGCGGTAGTGGACATTCAGCACAAAGACGGTGATGACGATGCTGAGCGTGACGAAAATCATGGTGAAGAGGAGGTACTCGCCGATCAGTGGGATGACGAGTGACGTGGAAGGGATGGTCTCGGTGATGACCAGCAGGAACACAGTGAGGGAGAGGAGGACAGAGATGCAGAGGGTGACCTTCTCGCCACAGTCAGACGGGAGGTAGAAGACCAGCACTGTGAGGAAGGAGATGAGGAGGCAGGGGATGATGAGGTTGATGGTGTAGAAGAGCGGCAGGCGGCGGATGTAGAAGGAGTAGGTGATGTCCGGGTAGATCTCCTCGCAGCAGTTATACTTGATGTCATGCTTGTATCCTGGTGCGTCGATGATCTCCCACTCTCCGCTTTCCCAGAAATCTTTCAGATTCACCTGAAGAGAAATGGGAAAATGTTTAGGTCTCACAGTTGCTGCTTATGAAACCACGCAAAAGTGTTGTATGTTCGAAAAATGTACATTTGTAAATTGTGATTTCTTATCATGTGTTTTCTGACATAAAGATGAGGAGATTTCACTTCTTCTCCAAGTCGAGGATATGATCACATAAAAAAAACATTTACGGCTTGAGTGAAATATTCCTGCCAATATTTTTGAATTTGCAAAGCTGTCATGAAAGATAAAATACTAATTCCATAATACAGCGAAACACTGCATAGTAAATATGTCATGTGAAATCAAATTTGCACAACTGCTAATGGTCAGGATTTCTCCCCAGTGATCAGACGGACCCACTGACCTTTGAGCCAATGAGCACCAGGTCGATCTTGGCCTTGTCGTAGGTCCAGGAGCCGAACTTCATGGAGCAGTTCTGGTAGTCAAAGGGAAAGTAGGTGATGTCCATGGGGCACGAGGATTTGAAAATAGCCGGAGGAATCCAAGTGATGGTGCCATCAAACTTCAGCAGAGCCTTGGTTTTGTCTTCCACGAGGAAATCGCCCACAGCGCTGTGAGAGATGTAAAGGTCATTTCACTTAAAGGCCGTTACAACATTTAGCTGAAAATGTCAGAAGATGCTGTGCATAAATAAATAGCATTAGCATGTAGAAAGAGATATGAACAACTTCTTAATATAAAGTACCCGTGATGGGGGATGTCTATTTAAAGTTTATTTGCCAAAAAGAGGGAAAAAGTGACACACATTGGAACTATGACATTTATATTTTCTCGAATAATGAATTTGAGGAGCAGAAAACAAATCTATTGCTGAAAAAGCTTAAAAACTGTTTATCATTCAGCCTCTTTGTTTTTCACTTCTCATCATCTGTGAATAGAAACTCACTTGTTGTACAAAACAATATCCGGCCTCCAAATTTTATTGGAAGGAACTCGTATGAACTCAATTCCATCGTATTCAACCGGGGCCCATTTCAGTTTGTAGTCGTTCCACACCTGCAAGAAAAAACTGTGTAAGTTACCGTGTACAAATAATGTGGCAGACATCACATACATGTAGAATGAACCTGAACTCACATGTCTCAGCCACAGATTCGTTTCCATAATCTGATTCACCTCATCCTGTAAAGACACAAAGGATGAATTAGTCATCAGAGTGAAACTTAGATGAATGGATGATCCATATCTGTGTTATTTTTTGGTTTATAAACAACAGACTCTCACCACTTTGACCAGCTGAGACATGGAGACCTCAAACTCCACTGTGACTGGATCAGATACATTCTCCACCGGCCGGATGAACTGGTTGTACCTCCGGAACAACCTCCGAAACAATCGGTCTTCTCCTTTAGATGACAAGCAGCCTGATGAAAAAGAGAGGAGGCAGAAATGGAGAAGGAGGAAAATGAGCAAATATAATGAAATAAAGGCTCAGAGAGAATTAAATAATGTCACTTTACATTTATCATGTTAAATTGTGGGCGTTGAGAAATCCAGCGAAAAACTACAAGGAAACTGAACCTCAACATTATTAAAAGGTCAGACACTCAAAACAATTTAACATTAGAGTCTCCAAAACTAAATATTACAGATGATTTTTACGCTGTAATAAAGGGTCAGTTGAGTTAAAATGTGCCACTTGTTCATTGGATATTTTATTCTACGTATCTTTCATAGTGTAGCTGCAATATAAACAAACACACACAGGTTTGTGCAGCTATCCTTATTGGGACAGCCAAACCAAAACCTTATCCCGAACTATAACTGTAACCAATGAATGCCTGACCCTAACCTTACCACAGTTCACACCCTAACCTTAACCAAGTGCTCAGAAATTATGTTTTGTCTCATTAGAATCTGGCTTTGGTCCCCATGAGGTCTACTGGTAATGACAAGGTCAGTGTTATTGTTAAAAAAGGTCCTAAAGAGGCAACAAAAATGAGTACACACACACGTTAAATAAAAAAAATGGCTTCAGCAGAATCACAAAAATAGCAATATTTGTATATTTAGCTGCGCAGATAGTTTTGTTTTCAGAGAAATGATCCTGGGAGCAAATAGACCCTAAACTTGGCTTGAGTGAGAAAATGGAAGATGCAATGTTATTTATTTTGATTGAGGTGAAATAACCCTTTAACTGTTAAATCGATGTTGTTTCTCTATGATGACTGAGAGAAATCAGAGTGTTCTGAGAGGAGATACAGCTGCATGTTTACAAAATGAAGGCAACGCCTGAAAGCTTTTATCATATCTCCAAAGACAAAGTGCTCAAAGTCAAATATGAAGCGTCCCGGAGTGTGCGTCTGCACGAGTGTGTTTGTCCTTTGTGAGGCTCAATAGAAGGTTATATTGTGGAAAACTGCAACTGGTAACACTGAGGCCTGGCATGGCACATAGACCCACGCCTGTCCAAGCAGAAAATGTCGCCTCACTTGGGACGGCACACAGTCACACCATCAGCACAACCTCAGAAATACTGTCAGTGGCGTCGATGGTGGCTCCAGATCCTCTGTAACACTTTTCTTCTGGTCAACTAAACACCGGCCACCAACAGAGGTTAGATATTTGCATGTAAATATTGACAGGCAGTCCTCCTGCATGCCCTTGGATTGTGAACTTGTTCAAGCACAAACGTTGAGACAACCAACATCAAATGAAAAAATCCTCCTCCATCGTACTGTAGCTTTCAAGTCAAGAAGTGACGCACCCATTACTCAACGCAGTCCCAAACCATCAGACTTGCACTTAGCGAGCCGCGTGAACCATTTCAGAGCTGGAGGAGAATGTGAGTTACCAAAGGGCCAAATGGTGCATAACCCATATCCATACAAATAGCCACGTACACTGAAAAGGTTTGTCTCCTTGACAACAGCTGAATAAAACATGGTCCTTTAATGGCAAACTTTCCTTCTGTGCGTGTCAGTTTAACTCACTACAAACCAGAAGCATGTTAAACTGATGTTTCCTGTCAACCTACTCTTCATCCTCAGGCTATCATCTCTGAATAAGTCATGTCTCATCACTGTGTAGGTTATGTATCTTTCATTGCAAACATTAGTGGTAAAGCAACTGATCAATATATGAACTGAAAATCCATTCATCCACAATCCATTCCCCTTTCCTTTGGCGGCTGCGGTGGGAGCTCCAGCCATACTGAGCTAATCTAGTATGGCTTGAGCGCAAGAATGCAGCTAAGTGGGCAGTAGTTGTTTTCTATAGAGATGTGGAGACTTTGAAAATGAGAATATATGTGGTCATTCAGTTGGGACCGTCTCTACTGAAAGTGTACATATATATATTTTTATTATCTTTGTTCATACGGTCATACTGCAGTTCTTCTATTTATTGCTGTTGGGAGTACACTCAGGTGGATATCACAGTATCACAGTCTGTCCAATTTCTCATATTGGGAGACGTACCAAGGCCGAGGAAATAATAATTGAATTGTATCCCTTGTTGATTTATTTTGGGAACTATCATAAGCATGTCCAATGTTATAACCAATGTTATAGCCAAACAATAATTTCACATTTAACACTGTGAAATCAGATTTTAAACCAGTTTTAATTTTTAATCTCAGAAGACGGGGGTAGACTAATTTTACCGAGCTAGAAATTCTCTTCTCAGCATTTATATAATCACAACATCTGGTGCAACAACAAACACATACTGCAATATTTCATTGTCCGTAAAGGTCATAAAGAAAACAGGATACTGCAGCAACATTTAAAAGTATGCAAGGACTTAATTTATTCTCATTTATTATACTTAAACTCACTTAATATCAGGTTCAGATTGAGCACACAATGCACGGTGCAGACCAGTGGAAGCAGAAGCCGTTTAAGTCCAATGTCTATAATCAGGTTGCACAGATTTATTTTTCCTATGTTTATTACTGTTGCTCCCAACATTTTCAGCTGTATTGATTTTCAGCAGAATCAGTCTGATTAGTCTGATCAGGATCTCCACTCCGAGGAACTGTCACCATAGATATCTGTGCTGGTAAATCAAGGGGGCGGGTCTACGGGCACTGGCCCCAGCTGAAATCTAATTGGCCACTGATCTGCCCCTGTTCTGTCAGTACTATTTAAATTTTTTTATAAACCAGCCACTTTCTAAAAATACTAACCATAAACATAACAATTTGTAAATTACTGTTATTTTCTAAGCTTTTCTGGAGGAACAAAATGTGCTTGAACAAAGAAATGTTTTTTATATATATAATGATGTGTGGTTTTGCTCAAAGCTATAGAACCAACAGCGTCTTACTGATTCCCAAATTGTGCATGGATGTTGGACATATAATTAGCCCCTCTGTGTTAATTCTCCTTTATGGGTCCTGATTTAGAAAATCCTTGATCCGCCACTAAATATCAGAAGAAAAACCTGATTTGATTTTATAAGCTGACTCACTTTTAAAAGACAAAACAACAAGAAGTTAAATGATGAAAAATAAAAGCCATCACATCTAGCTCCAGTACTCTATATGGCTAAAAAAGTTACATTATACTATTGTGGTTTCTAAACTCTTCTGAAGTTTTCTGAGGTCATTGGCAGCTTAATGAAAAGGCCTCTCTCGAGAGACACTTGTGTAATTTCAGCTCTTGGTACCTGCCGTAAAACTGCCCGCTGCTCCCTGAGTCGCTGCACTGCCAGAACCTTGTTTAAGTCTCTAATTGGGTGAGGGGAAACCAGGGCAATTAAAACGAGTCAATTAACTGGACCTTTTGTTCAGTGTAACAAAAAAAAAAAGAATTTCCTATCTTCCTCTGTTGGCACAGTCACTCCCTTGATTCCCTCCTTTATTCTGCCACTGAAGATCTTAACTAGACTTAATTTAAAGCAAGTTAATTATGACCTTTGCTCTTTCACCTCAATTGACGCTGCATGTGAATTTTTTCTGTGTCTCTCTCCCTGGTATTTAAAGTAAGAATTAAATTTTTGAGTCACAGAGTGAATTTATGGGTGAGCATGTGGAAAGAAACAGGCAGCGATAAAACAATTATGATTAAGAATGATTTATGGGGATCAATCTTCCATTAAGAAAATATATACAGCAAATACACGCTTCTGAGTTAAAATCCAGAGCACACGTAATTACACATGATCCAGCTGTGGAGTTATGACATAATCGTTTCATAAAGGTTCGAACTCAAGCTCAGGTCTGAGCCTACAGTCATGGTAGCTTTGATCTAAATGCTCACGTCAGCATGCTAACATGCTTACAAATGACATTACTAATATGTGGATGTTCAGCAGGTATATGTTCACCATCTTGTATCAAACCATGAACATTTTTTATTAAATAAAACTTTATTTCTATAGCACTTATCTAAACAAGGTTATAAAGGAACGGGAATTAGGATAAAACAACACAGGCAAAACTAAAATAAGAAATATAACATACAATATAAAAAACTAACAACATCCAATGAAATTAGTTAGAAATCAGGCATTAAACAGACTTTAAAAATGGGCAAAGTGCTGGCAAGTCTAATCTACTCAGGCAAAGAAGATACGAGCCTCGGGGCCCTGAAAGCAAAGGTTTGGTCACCCTTAGTTACCAGCCTTAGTTACCAGCCTTTGTTACCAGCCTTGGTTACTAGCCTAAATGATCAGTCCAAGTTATCAGCCTTAGTTACCAGCCTTGACTAATGAACTACTACGATTAGCTCTGTAATATAACTGGGGGCAAGAACGTTCTGAACTATAAAAGTTATTAAAAGAATCTTAAATTAGTAAAGCGGAGGGTGCGAGCAGTGTCATAAGTTTTACACAAATTAAAATGTAGACCAGATGATGGCGATAGGTTTGTTAGAGGTTCAGGGTATCAATGATTTGGATTGATCATATATTCATGGCAATTCATCCAAAAATTGATATATTTAAGTTTGAATTAACACTTCCATACCTGGAGGAGTCACAACTCTAGTCCAGAAAAAATCTACAGAAATCATCAAGAAAAGCTGTCTTGTCTTCTAACAGCTTCTTCAGCTCAAGCTTTATAAAGTTGTTAACCATTGTAGACAAAACTGTTGTTGCAGTTTGTCTTTGAGAACACAAGCTCATGTGAAATCAGCTTGACAGTCGTGTTGCATCAAAGCAGACGTACGCTCTTTCATGATGCGCTAACAAAGTGACAATCATCTGTTCTGAAGCGGGCGGAGTCAAGCCAAGCAGTCATGCGTTTCACCCTCATATAGCCACATTGATTAAGCATTAGCAAGCCAAACAGCGGGTCTATCTCTCGGTGGCTACAGGAGCCTAAAGCTGCAGAAAGACCCACGGCCTGCGAGAAGCTCTTTGATCAGGCATGTGCTTAACAGGATGAGCCTGGGAGCGAGTGGTGGACACTCTGAAGGAACTAATTACGTTCCAATAATACACTGCTGACAGTGAGTGTGAGTGCATGCAGAAGAGATACAAAGAGAGAGTGGTGAGAACAGATAGGAGGAGAGAAGTGGAGAGGGGAGAACAAGCAGAGAAGAGCTCGATGGTGCTCTCCAGGGTTTTTGATGGCCTGACCGTGACATGCTGAGTGACGCACGAGAGGATCCACGGTGATCACTGCATGTGCTGCGACTCTCCCATGAAGCATACGGCGCATGTATTAACGATGTTTTCATGTACGAGGGTTTGCCTACATACGGTCCGTACGCCTGTGTGAACGCACATGTTCCTATTTATGTATGTCCATTCACCTCTGATTTGACTCGCTCTGAACAGCATATGATTTTTTCAGTGAAGCATGAAATTCAATAGTTCTTTGCCTCCGTGCCTTCATCTGAAAGGATGTACTATAGTTTAGAGATGAAATTCGTAGCATATGTTGTGAGATATTTTAATTGAATTCCCATACTTGTAAATAAAAAGGAGGACATTTTCCCAATTGTAAAGATGAGCTAATGATGCAACTTTATGTTCAAGTTGCCCATTGAAATCTTGAAAGCCTTTAACAGACTTCCCATTACAACAACAATGTCGTAATATTTCATCTGGAGACATCAGGGCATCATTCTATAGATGAGCATGGTCAATAGGACGCTGGAGCACTTTTGTGGTGTTTTCAATGCCAACGTTAACTGTCCACTATTCCTTACATTCATTCAGTAACAGCGAGTTGCTGACTCATCATATCAGAGTCTGGGCTTGTGTAAAAATTATTCAAATGAGTTGCATGAAGTGAATATACAGATTTTAAATTTGAATATATGAGAGCGCAATTATCAAGTCAGTCCAACTCAGCGATTTAATTCAAGCAGCTGGAGGAAGCTATGACTGATCTTGGTTATTTCTACTGACCGAGTCACAGCAAGAATTTATGAATCTTTAAATCGGACACAGTGCCCATCTCAAAAGAAGAACAAAATATTTTTGTTGTCCTGCATAAAACTCCCACTACGTTAACTCTCATTTTGCCCTGTTTATCAAAACAAGAAAAAGGGGACAATCTTCATCATGGCTGTGTGGCCCAATAACAATATATAAGAACCTTCTTTTAAAAAGTAAAAAAACAATAAAGACAATGTTTACATCAGGGCTAAATCACGATGGCTGCATAGGTGCAGTATGCAGTGATTCGTACCAACCAATACTGACCAAAGGAGTGAACTACCTGATGAAGGTCATGAGTGGCTCATCGATGCATGTGGGCGCTGGATAGTCAAGGTTGAGTGCTCTGTCAAATCCCACAGAAGAGCTACTGTAGCACAAATTGCAGGAAACTTTACTGCTATGATGGAAAGATGTCAGACCACACTGACTAGCAGGCTGCATTTGAGGCTGCGCAGCACCACACTGGAATGGACTGGAATGACTCCTGCACACTGCCCAAAGCACCTGCAATGAGCCTCTGCGAATCAGTCCTGGATCATAGAGTAATGCAAGAAGGTGTTGGTCTGATGAATCATTGTTTCTTTTAAATCATGTAGATAGCCAGGGGACATGTAAGTGGTTGACCTGGGGACGAGTTGCAGGAGGCACGATGCATGGGAAGTTAAGCCAACAGAGGCAGTGTGCCGCTCTGCAGGAATATGCTCTGTGTTGGGGGAAGCAAAATGGGAGAAAAATCCCTGTCCTCCAGGTGAGGGGTCTTGCTCAACCCCATCTGTAGCTTTCTATTTCTCACCATCTCTGCCTTCATGCTAAAGTGTGACTCAGTTCTTTGCCAGCACTGAAGACCAGGATGTCTTAGAGGAATCAGGGAGCAGTGCTGTCTGGGGGAAAATATCTTTGAAAGAGAGAGAGAAAGAGCGTGGTGGTGGCGGTTAGAAAACGGGGGGGGGGATGATGGTTTAATCCAATCCATAGGAAGGTGGAAAGGGGCCTATGCCTGTGGTGGTCACACACATGTGCACTAGGGAAAGAGGGGGGCTGTTGGGTTACAATAATCACACGACAATCGTGTTAAGAGGATCCTCAAGCCACCACACAGCCCCTAAACCACACACACAGTAGCACACACACACACACACACACACACACAAACACACACTAATTGCCTGTCAGACTTTAATGCAACTCTATTGCTTCTGGGAGAGAAACCGGAGAGCTGTTCTGCAGTTCCGAGCTCAGAAGAGCATTTTAGTCTGGCAGAGGAGCAAATATGCTTGATGGTGGAAGCAGACAACTCCATACGAGCAGACTTAAAGGTTACAGAGGCTTAATAAAATCCATTTCAAATGCTGAAGGAAAAAAAAGAAAGAAAGATTCGATATTTGGCCTTTGTTAGCCAAACCGAAACCTCCATTGACTCAGAACATTCAGTTGTGATGACTTACTTTTCTTTAAATTAGTTGCTTTTCTTTAAATTAATGTTTATTGTCATCTGTAGCAAAGGTGCTAATCTACACTTTCAGATTTTATTGGTTAAAACGATTTATCCTCTTTACACTTAAAACGCACAGCTGCAGCCTATTTAAATGCAAGATTCAGGCTCCAAACACAAGGCGGATCAGATCAGATCAGGCAAGATGCTGCGAGTAAACGCCTCATGCATTTTGTCTCATTTTATCATCACATTTGAAGGAACCTATCATCTCCCCCACAGGCTGTGACTTAATTTTGAGTATCATAACTCCAAGTAATGCCCCCCCCACTCCCTGTACCTCCAAGCTTCTCCAACCAGATTCTATTTTTGACTAAAACACCCAAATCCATAAGGACTGTTGGATCAGCAATTCCTCTGTTATGGGGACAAATCACTCGATCCTGGATGGCAGGAGACAATACCTTCTGTAGCCCACTAATCGGACCCCCACTGGGAGTGTGTGTGTGTCAATGTGTGTTTTTCAGGCATATATCTGCATACACAGCCCCGTGTTCAGAATCTGAAAAAAAGCCCACACAGCCAGTGAGGGATTGGGGAAAGGAGGAAGGAGAGGTGGGGGACAGAGTGGGGGAATAGAAATCCTTTCATTTTTCTAGGTTTTAGTTCAGTTAACCACCTCTAACTAGAAAAGAGACAACAGATTTCCTCTGACTTGAAGAAAATCCTTGAGCGTACCAATACTGCCGTCCATTCACAGCGCCATTTTCTTGTTCCTTTTGAAATTTCCCCAGTTCAAGGGCAAAGTGACAAAGCCTGTCACTTTGCCTCATTTGCCTCCGCTGCGGCTCAGAAGAGAGTGAAACAGACGAGTGAGGGAGTCTGCGTCAGGTCCCAGCATGTGTGAAGCCAGCGTCCCTCACATGACGACTGGAGCGTGACGATACGAAGACACTTAGTGCCGCTCCCACAGGACAGACTACAAGTACCACATCTGGGACGAACTCACTGTTGCACTATGAGGTCACAACATTTTCACATAGCAGAGCAGAGATTCGGCCTATGGACAGAATCATCACACCTCCTGCAGCCTCTGCTCAAAGCACACTGTATCTCGTGTAGGTCCCAGGAAAAGTTTCTGTTTTTCAGGGATAAACTGAGGCAAAATGTCCAAAAAGTTGGGTCCAAGAATGAAGAATGCTGTTGTGCGGAACATGAAGACAAGGGGAGAGGCCTGCATTCGGGAGGCAGGACATGATGTGTACATTCTGTTTAAATCACATATTTTTGTTTTCAGCACATTGATACCTGTGTCGGCCAAAAGCTCTTGAATTTCGTTGTTTGTGCAATTTGACAATTTCGTCGTCTACGTGTATGCAACTATTTTTCATGCTGAGATATTTGTATTCCTTCAGATTTTTCGGTTTTGCATCCATCACATGCTAGAATCTCGCTTGCTATAAATTTCAGGACATTTTCCTGCTGTGTTGTCACATGGGCTCAAGTTTCCAGGAAAAGGTGCAGAGCTACTGACTCTGAAATTTGCATTCTCACATTGAGCGCCTCTTGAAAAATTCAGGAAAATGTCCTGAGTCTATGCATGTCTGAAAGCAGAAGGGTGTTCAACATGACCACCGATGGCCATGTGTGGTTCAACAGATAGAGAAACGTGCCTCTTATACCACACTAAAAAGTACACATCTAGTCAAGATTGAGTTAAGATTTGAATCTGACATCTGTTCCATTGAAAAGCATAATGACTGTGAAAACAACTTTTTGCAGAGAAACAGCCAAGAAGCCAAAGCAAGAGCTAGCTACATAAAGTGAAGGCTACCTGGTAAAATAATGGTCAAAGCTGAAAGGCTTATAGTACATCTGTACTTCTTGGTCATTCAGTTTTCTGTTTGTTATAGAAATGATCACTAATAAAATGAATCTGTTGATGATGAAAACCCACGCTTCAGCGAACTAGCTTTGCGGAGGTTAAGCTAACTTAACTGTAAATTGATTAATTCAAATGATTTTACGTGTATTATATAACTATTAACAGTAGAGTAACAAGCAGAGACATTACATGCATCTGAAATTGTTATTTGAGAGAAACAGTTTTTAAGCCAGACAATGTATAGAATGACAATATTATATCTGCCTGAAAACTTTGCCTCTGTGGTGACTGATCTCTGCACTTTAAGGGAGAAGCTTACATCAAAGTACGACCCACAGTTTTTGACTGGCAGGTGTCAAAGTGTAAAAACTGCAGTGACACTGCCAAAAAATATTTACTACTTTCAAGCAAGTTGCTTTTTTATCCTACACAGTCAGATGTGTGTCAGGCTGGTTGCTTCCATCGGTAAACACACTCTGCCATGAGGCCTCCCTCTCTGTACTCTCTGTGGATGTGACTGAGATGAAACTCAGCATTAAAATAACCGTTAAGTTACATGTAAACACAGCATAAAAGTTTTGCTTTAGCATTTATCTCTTTCTTCTGATGTGGGTCCCCCAGGAGCCAGACCCCACTTCAAAAACTGTTTTAAAGCAAACTTGGTCCTTAAATGAAATTGAGAGATTAGAAAATAAAAAAATAAGCTGTGAAATCACATAAGGAATTGAATCACACACACAGAGAAATCGTACTTTTCCTCATAGTGCCAACTTAAACTTGTCCTTCCATGTTAAAGACCACTGGCAACACTCTGCCCTTGAGCAACACAGCCTACAGCCACAGGACCATGTACTAACCATGACCTCTGACCTTTGTGGGCGGATGGAGCCCACATGTGGAGGGCTTAGGTATGAAATCGACGTTGACAGTCATTGAGCTGCTGCTGGAGAATTGTATGTCATCCATGTGTTGGCTCGTTTTGCACATGCATGGCTGCCTCGCAGTCGCTCCGGGGGTGGGG
The DNA here is from genome assembly GCF_022539355.2 of Hippoglossus stenolepis. Taxonomy (NCBI): domain Eukaryota; kingdom Metazoa; phylum Chordata; class Actinopteri; order Pleuronectiformes; family Pleuronectidae; genus Hippoglossus; species Hippoglossus stenolepis. The sequence goes on from NC_061489.1 coordinate 14,736,156, forward strand.
TAGTTGGCTAATGCGACGTGTCATGATCTCAGATCACCCATCTCCTGAGAAAACTAAACCCCTCCTGCATGTTACAATATCTTGTTTGAATTATGCATCCAGATCTGATTATAGGGGCCCTCGACACATATACTTAACAGAACAGTGACTAAACAGAAATTATGTTTTGTATCACATGCAGGTGGTGTGTGTGTGTGTTTACGAATTTGTGTTACCTATTACTTATTCCTTTTTCACCTGAGGTCCTGGTTAAAGTTAGGGGTCAGATGTGAATAAATTTAGGTTAGGATTAGGTATAAATTGGTCATTGTTGAGGTTAGGGGTAAGGTTTTGGTTAGGCTGTCCACAATGAATGGAAGTCAATGCAGTGTCCTTACAACGATAGCTGTGCAATCTTTTGCTTGTGTGTAAGTGCGCATGTCTATCTATAGTTATGAGGGCCAACTTTGGTTAAATACCATCATTGTGAGGACATTTTGGCTGGTCCTCACAAATCCAATAGGCTGTTCGAGGGTTAGGACTTGGTTTTAGGGTTAGGGTTAGAATTAGGTGTCAATGACTGTCCTCACAACTATAGAGAGACGTGCATGTGTGTGTGTGTGTGTGTGTGTTGTTTGTGTGCGTGCGTGCGTGTGTGTGTGTGTGTGTGTGCCCCCGCGTGCGTGCGTGCAGCTCTCGTCTTGCTGGGAGTTGCGCGCTTCTGGACGCAGAATGAATTATCATACCTAATTTTCACAAACTGCCATGGCTCATTCTTTATCAACAAGACGCAATAGGACCAGTATTTTTGTTCAACTTGAAGAAAAGTTGAGGTTCCTTCGCCCCCAAAATAAAAAATATCCCAACTACAGTTACATTTTCACGACTGTTTTTTATCGCGCGTTTCTCTCCGGATTGGGGATGAAGTCAGTTTGTTTCCACGGATCTTTCTCTCAGAAGCGCACAGGGAAGTTGAGCAGAGGTGGTGAAACTGGTTTGATAAGCAGGGTCTCTCAGGACTAAACCAAGAGACGGCAGGCTGTATAGAAAGTAACCAGTGTAACGCCACTTCACCATGCATGGCGCGCCGAGTCTTACCTTGCGCCGCGAGGAGCACCAGCAGGAGCACGCTTGCTACTTTCCCGGGGAAATTCATCGACTCATCGAAGCTTGACGACGCCTCCTGCGGATGAAAATGTGAAGCCGGTGAGGGAAGTTATTGTCGATGAACCTGCTGCGGGCGTCAGCGAGATTACAGCATTTTGCTTTGCGCTCCGGAGCTGGAGAGGTTGGACTCGCGTTGCGCTCTCCCGACATACACAACTTCTGCATGTCCCTCCCCTCCACCCCCTCCCTCCCTCCTCCCATCCGTCCGTCCGTCCGTCCCCACGTCCCGCACTCCCACCCACTCACCCACGGGCCAAACTTAGCGACCTGACTCACAGTGACTCACAGGTGATATGTTTGGAATAATGAAATGGTTTTGGCTCTGGGCCCCCTCCGTGCCCAGAGGCAAACTCCACTGGAAAATCTAGTTTATTCTCATATCCAAGCATCCTTGGGCTTAAAGAAACACCCCATCTATCTATCTATCTATCTATCTATCTATCTATCTATCTATCTATCTATCTATCTATCTATCTATCTATCTATCTATCTATCTATCTATCTATCTATCTTTCTATTATCTATCTATCTATCTACTATCTATCTATCTATCTATCTATCTATCTATCTATCTATCTATCTATCTACCCACCCATACCTACCTACCTATCTACCTATCTATCTATCTATCTATCTATCTATCTATCTATCTATCTATCTATCTATCTATCTATCTATTTAAGTAACTATCTATCTATCTATCTATGTACAGTTTCTCTTAAAAAGTAAAAAAGAAAGAAGGAAATAACAAACTAAGAATTATCCTGACATCTACTCAATACAGCTCTAGAGAAAAAATGCAGTTCACACACATACACACACACATCACATATTTTCAGTACTGAGCTGTAAATGACCTATTTAGTCACTTAATTGATTTTGTAAGCATAACAATGCTCAGGCAGCTTAGAGCATTAGCTGCTCTATAATAGAGCCTTGAAGGCTGCAGACTCTGCCCAATTCAAATAATGGAAAGCTATTAAAGCTAAGAAGAAGCACTGGAATCATTCTGGAGCATCATGCACGTCCAGAAACATTTGCTATATCACCTTAAAAACAAAAATGCTAATGTGGTGTTTCAACATCATACTGCAGAAAGAAGTAAACAGACTTAATTTACTTTATTACTATTTTTAGCTCCATCTCTTTTAAAAGTCTTTCAACTCTTGGGACATTTTAGAAATCTGCAACCAAAGTATCTTCTTCTTGTTTGCTGAAATTCCAGAATTCATCTTTTGTAAAAGTCAGTCAGACATGTTAAGATTAGCTTTATGTCAGACTCGTGGGTCGATTATAGACAACAAAATAAAAAGGACAAAACACAGAACAAAATATAGAATAAAATCATCACTCTTCACAGGGATAAACAACATATACTGACGTTTCTTCCAGTGTTTCTTAACAAGATGATTGTGTCATTTGCTGTTGTCTCAGTGAGTCACACTGTTATTTTACAAGCCAATATGTAAGAGGATGGACCAAAATAACATTTGATTTGTCCCTGAATATTTCATGCTTCTATGTGCGTGCATATATGGAACATATGAACCTGCATGAATGCACGTGTGCACCAGCAGAATAAGATGTTTTTGTAGCTGCAGTATTCACCCTCTCCTAATCTACCCTCCTGGCACAGAAACCTGGAGACAGAGTTCAGACACTTGCATCCATACACAAATATCTGTGTAGGAGTGCTGCTGACGTACATGCACACCAGTGAAAAGCAAGACAGATATTACTTTTTATTTCATTTACCGCATACAGACACACACACCACTGCTTCCTCTAAAATTTGGGGCACACCACATAGAACTTGAAAATGGGTCCAGTGGAAAAAACGAATGTGTTCTGCAACGCTTATTGTAACAGTGCAAAGTGTTTTGCATGTGAGCAGCTGGTAGGTCCAGAGCCAAGAGGATGAAGACGACTGGAGCTGCTCAGGCCTCAATTTTAAGCTCAATTTGTTTTGTCGCTACAGTGAAGTCAACCAAGGTTGCTAATGTTCAGACTCCGATTGGGCGAAGCAGCAGTGATTATAAGCGCTGCATATGGTCAGGCAGGAGCCCCTGAAAGAACAACAGAGAGGAAGGAAGTGAGGTACAGGGTGAGCACGGAGAGAGAGATGCGGCTAATAGAGAAGAGAAGAGAGAGTTTTGGCTTCCTGATGTGTCTCAGTGTGACAGAGCCATTGAATCTATTTGCAGGAAGGTATTTTTTGAAAATCCACCCACCAGTCTGGATGAGGGAGGTCTTTTCTTTTTCTCCCTCCCTCTCTCCCTCCAGAGTGTCTTCTGTCTGTTTTCCTGTTATAGCTTTTCCCTCCATCCTTATTTGTTCTTTCCAACACCTCAATCACAATAAGCACAATTCCCTGAGGGCACAGGGAGAAATACTGCCTGCAAGATAGAGATGGACATTTAAATAAGCCTTCTTGACATTTAACACCAAAAAACAAACATTTGGAGGTATTTCCCTCAGCGCTGAGCTTTAAAGCTGAAAGGTCAACCTGTGACCTTTGTCATTCATTACATAGTTTTACCTTTAAATGCACAAGGGTGTGTTTTACTGGGCAGGTTGTCCAAGGTGTGTGTTTGAGTGAAAACAATATTTAAAAATGTTATTTAATAAATGATTTTCTGATTTTGCTTTTGGGAGACGTTTAATCGTCTCAGAAATATACAAGAATGTGCAAATATATTATATTGGCTTTAAAGTTGCTTCCATCTTCATCTGTAATAAACTTCAGGAAGAAAAGGGGCTTTACTGAGATTCAAAAACCTAAAGGAAAACAGTGTCACATAATAATGTGTACACTCATGAGATACAGTATGAGTAAACATTTCAGACACGGTCAATGAATCATGCAAATTCTATTTTTGGAAGAAAGAAATTCCTCTGGAAAACAGTATTAAGTTCTCCTTGTAAATATTGAACAAATCCTTCAAGTGCCTGTTTCATTAATTAAAAAATAAAAGTGGAAATGATCCATTTATATATCCTATTATGTACATGAACACTACTAAATTTAAATAAATCCCAAACGTCTTGTCCACTGGTGTCACAATCAATAGGAGGGTGTTGTGGCACCAGCTCCAGCCGAGGTGACAGGGTGACATACTCTCTTACCCTCCTGCTGCATACACCACCTTTCCTTTTTTAAATTCTCTGCTGCCTCTGTCTCTTTTCTGTCCGCTGTCCTGTCCCTTTCCCCTGTCCGATCCCACGGTCAGATGCATTGTAAAACAGCAGCAGGCATCTGGTCAGACAGCCCAGACAAAGCAGAAGGACCTCGTGGGCCCAATGGAGACAGCAAAGCAAACAGAAAAGGGCAAGTGTGGTTGGCGCAGCGTTTGTCAGACGGGACTGTCCCGGCTCATCCTCATCAACCTTGTACTCAGCTTCTCTCTCGTATTATCTCCACCTTTCTCTGTCATTGTCATGTTTGTATGTTTGTCTCTCCGGATCAATCCTTCTCATGACCTTACTGTCACTTTTTCATGTATTATGTCCTATTTTCTATTTCCTTCTTTTCTTTCCTCTTTTATCTCTCTCCTGCTGACATATAACAGACCTGACTTGTCAATAAGTCATAAGTAATTGCTGCATTATTGCTAGAGCAGAGCTCCTACTGACGAGCACAAGTGGGTTTAGTCTTTCCAAATCTAATCTAGTTCCTGTCACTGTTCGTTCTTGGTCACAAATACGTGTCACTCACACTGCTGAGGTGTCTGCCTGTAATCAACCTGTAGTCTGACGCTGCAGCGTATCTGATTCTCAATCTGTATTATTCAACAGGTCGTGTCTGCAGCAGATTTAGCATCACCTGTACCCTTTAACACACAGTTGTCCAGTTGTTTTAGTAGATGTATAGCTCTGTAAATCAATATCATGAAGACAGTATATTAAAATACATGATATGGTATTATCAACAACTCTGCAGTGTTTAGTTTTCAGTTACTAGGCTGTGCAAACTTCACTTGTCCACCTTGTTTCCACCTGCAGCAGTTTACAGGGATGAAGCTCTGATCACTTCGCAGCCCACCCAATAACATCGATAGAAATAATATTTACAACAGCAGATGTGTTTTGAAGGAAACAGAGCAGAGCAGATCACGTTCTCCATTTAAATGATGAGGAAAGTTTGGTAAGCAGCATAGTGTTGACTGATATATTGATATATATATATATAATATTTGATTTTGCAGTACAAAAAAGTACTGTTTTTGTCGAGACTACAGTATTATTACATGTTTGATGGTTTTGTTTATGGGTGGTGCGGTGGTTAGCAATGTCGCTAGAAGAAGGTTCTATGTCTGCGTTGGTTTTCTCCAGCTTCTCCCAGAGACCAAAGACATGCAGACTGAGGTTAGGTCAACTGGTTGTTTGTCTCTGCGATACACTGCCAACCCTGCTTCTCACCCAATGTCAGTTGGGATTGGATTTTGTTTAGGGCCCCTCAACTCTGTTACCTTTAGGTAAACTTTATTATTTAGAATAATTGACTGGCACTTTGTTACTGAAATGCAATCTCAAAGTTCCTAACTGAGTGAACGTGTGCTTCCGACCTCTCTATCCTTCCTTCCTTACCCTTTAACCCCATCTTAAGAGTTGAGCCTCCTTCCCATGAGTCCCTCTCTTCCTTCTGCTCCATCTAATCCCACCACTCCACTGTCAGCACCCTCCGCCAACCCCCTTTAAAAGCTCTCAGCGTCCCCTCTCCTCCCACAGTCAGTCACGCTACACTCTGTGACCCCGCTCCACCCTGTAGCGTTCACATCCGCGAAACCCCGTCCACCCCTGCTCTCATCCTTCTCTCCTCTTCCTCTGTGCACACCCATTAACGCCACAGAGAGTTTACTGCCCATTTTCCGTCCGTCCACTGTGTGCAGTCTGCTCGGTCAGGCTGTGGCCTGCTGCAGCCACCAGCTACTAATTAAAGTCCACTCATTGTTTGAATCGGTTATCTGATTAAAGCCGTCAGCTGCTAATTAAACTGTCATCTCTCTCTGCGCTGTTTTTTTTTCCCACGAAGCCTCCCTCCCCCTCTATATGTTCTCCCTCTAACACTCACTCACTCACACACAGATCGAGACATCATATGTAACATATTGTGGCAATGTGCAGCTTTATCTTTTTTATTCTCTCACTGTTTGTCTTGTTGTCTGAATTCAACAAAGACTCATGACGGCAGCAGCCGAGGAGCCACATGAAGCTCAGTCATTATCTGCTCCACCCATGTTCGTCCTATATGATGAAACTTTGTGTAGCTATTTAAAACAGCAAAATCAAATGTGGGTTTTCTTCCTTATTCTGTAAATCATGTTGTGCAAACATCCTGATGTGCAAAAATCATATATGTTCTAATGTTTCATTTTTTAATTAAACACATTCTGCGCAAATATGCAAATAAATCTGAAGCAAACTACAAATATTAGGCCATAATTATTTAATCTTTAAATAAATAAGTAATTGACCAATGACAGAACCTTTACCTCCTCTTTTCTTGCTGAACTCTGCAGTGTCCCTTTTGACCACTAGTCAGCAGTAGCAGGTGCCCTGATCCATCAGCAGAGTAGAGGAGATATTTATTGTTCCAGCAGGGACGTTACACCGAGCTGCCCCCTGAGCCCAGTTTAAAACCCTGTAAAGTGCCATCACCACAGCTTCGTGTCTGTCCCCTCAGCTCAGAGCGGAGGATTGATGGCCCCCCTGACTCAACTGCAGGGCACACATGCTGTGACGCAGTAAGGAAGTTCATAAATATCGACCACAGAGCTGCAATGGCAGGTATAAATCCTTGTGGAGGATAATGGGGGAGATGGAGGGAAGCAGCCGACTACAAGAAACAAATGAAACTGCTGACACTCACCATGCTGCAGCCAACTACAGCAGGTTCATAGAGTAGAGTAGAATAGAAAATAATGGATGTTGTGTCAGTGCAGACCAGATTATAAATGTGTGTGTGTGTGTGTGTGTGTGTGTGTATATTTGAATAACCTTTGACCTACGGTTTATGTCTTAATTTTTGAAAAGCCCAAAATGTAGTTTCTCTTCTTTCTGAGGTTCAAAAACAAGATCCAAATAAAAACAGTTAAAGACAGTTAAAAAGGCAACCTCATAAAATGTGTCATTTTTTCCCACACAATCCTATCGAAAAGTTAAATACATATTTCCATTGCATATAGTCGCCTGCCTCTGACCGCCTGTGCGTGTTCAAACACACATATGTTTACATGTATTTGAGGTTTGTCTTGCAGAGAAGAATAAATGCTTATTGATCTGCGACTACAGCATGAAGCGGCCTGTAATGTCGGCTGTGGCCTAACAGACTGCAGAAGCCTGTGTCTCTTGTTTATGACCGATCATCGTCCCTGGCTCCCTCTATCATACCTCTCTCTATCTGTCCCGCCCTGCTAGTTACTCCCATCCCTCTCCCTCCACCCATCCACTTTCATCTCTTTGGTCACGCTTCATGATCAGACATGGAGACCACAACACCGTTTCTATCTCAGCCTGACTATTCTCATTCTAACCTTCAGCTTTCTTGACTCTTTGAGAACAGGCCTGGTCGTGCACCCCTCCCCTGCCACTTGATTTGTGGAGGTCGTGCCTGTTAATCGGTATAAAGACAATGTTATTGTATTTAAGTGTCACTTGGGTTGGCAGCTGAGTGTAGAATTCCACAGTGGGCTGCCAGACAGATGGATATAATGTGTAAGCAATGATTAATTTCAGTAAACTCTTCAAACAAACAGTCAAACTATATTACAGTTGTTTGTTGCAGCTCTTGTTTTTGTGTTTTCCGTGAAAGCTCTTTTGTGAGACATCTCAGCCACCATAGAAACCTCCGAGGACAGACGGACAGAGACATCAGTCTGAGACACTTGACACATCGAAGCTTCTCATAGTTGACAGCTACAGCAGATACAGGGGCTGTAACACAGGGAACTGCACATGTAACTTAAGCAGACAGATTGTACGGAACAAATTTTGAATTTGAAAAAAAATTCAAAATTAAATTAATTATTAATTAATTAATTTCGAGTTGATGTGCGCCAAAAGGCATGATCCAAAAATAAATATCTGACCCAATCATCCATGACACTTACTTATGCAACAGAATAATAATAGAAATATTTTGTGATGTTTTAGAAATTATAAAAATCAATAATCTGACTTTCCGGAACCTCCAAGAAACCAACAACAACATCCCATCACCCCTCTGACCCTCCACGACCTCAGGCAGTCTCTCTCTTAATGGAAATTGATGCAGATGTCAAATATCTAATATATGAGTCAAAGCAGGGGAGGGTGGGGGCACAGAGCGGTAATTGCTGAACCCGACTCCAATTCAGTGGCTGTCACTATATTATAGGATTAAGTCAATGTTTGAGTGTGTGTGTGTGTGTGTGTTTGTGTGTGTGTGTGTGTAAAATGATGTTTACTGGAAAACCGAGGCAGAGAAGAGTCTTTGCTGGAGGCATCAGCAGTTTCTGAGTTCTAACTAATCAGGGAATTTTAAATATCCATTCTGACACGAATGGAAACAGAAATTACAATTTATTTGGATAATTGGGATAATAAAATACAAATATAAAACCTACTAATGCAGCTATTGTTGGTGATTTTGTTTCCAAATCTCTGGTTTTCTTTCATTAGCAACTTTAATTATGACCGTTATGGATAATGCTACAATTAATAAGCTGTAACATCGAACAAACTAATACTGTGCAATTCATCAGGTTTGCTTGTTGCTTTCGTTTCCCTTTATTGATCTAGATAGCAAGACATCACATTCCATCACAGTTCCTTCTTGTAATTCTTTGTATTTTTTGTCAAGACCATACACTGTATATAAAGATGGATGACATGTCTACACAATGCAGAAATGAAGCCAAACATTCCCAGATACGAATGCTGGACAGGAATGCAGCCATCTGGCACCATTTGGAGCCAGAGTCTGCACAGTAGTAATTAGGGGATGGAGCCGCGCTAGAGGTCCCACCGATACACGTGCTCGACCAATCGTGAGTAAGGCTCAGCTGTCAATCCTGATGTTTGACCCCATTGTAGCATCAACTAACTAATTAAAACCAGACTTACTGGAAACATGAACACTTGAACAAACATCGCAATAACTGCCTAAAATGACAGAAACCATCTTTGAGAAACGGTTTGGTCCATGTCCTCCTCACCAACATGAAGGAGGGGGGGCTTATGACTTATATTGCAGCTAAACCACCAGGAGGGTGGGATTGAGAGTTTGACTTCACTTTTGGGGAGTCATGCTGTCCATCTTTATATACTGTCAGGACAGACAAAATTCAACCAGTCACGCAACATTATTGGCCATTTTGAGGAAACAAAATTATGTTTAGTTGAATTTCCTGGAAAAAAAATGCTGCTGGATTAGTTCACCTTTTCCTTGGCTTAAATTGGAAGCAGTGACAGCAAGTGCGTTATGATGGTGACCAGTACGGAGCCCCTGAGGAAACATGGGCATAAAAAAATTCATAAAAGTTTCCTTCCAGAAAGTATTGCATGCACACACATTTTAGAAAAATATGATTTAGCATAATTTTGAGGATTTTTTATCATTAGTAATTAGTAACTCAACCCGAGGAGGTTGCAGGGGGAAACTTTTTTTTTTTTTTTGCCCATGTCCCCTTCGCCGCTCCGGAGACCAGTTATAGTACAAATAATCATAGAGCACAGATTCAAGTAATGTTTCTGATAACAGGCTTCGATAATAACAAGTACAGTATGATGAAGAGAGAGCAAGTGAAGAGTCAGACTTGTTGGTTAATTTGCTCAAGGTCAGTGTATAAAATACTGTACAATATTATTGCTGCTGGTTTCCTTGGTGAAGGATACTGACGAGCATGGCTTTGATGACTCGAGCGAACACTGTACCTTTATCCAAAAAGGCATGGTGAGCAACAACAGCCTTATGGCCATTGGTTTTCAGTTTTGTATTGTATATCTCTACATTGTAATAACCCCCCTCCGTTTTACACATATCAACACTTTGACATGGATTTGATCAGGTTGTCTCACCAGGCTGACAGTGAGGTGTAAACAGTCCAACAGTTTGCTGTATTGTGTCCTAATTTTCAAGGCAAATATAAGAAATTCATACAGTATGTGTGCTTTAGGCTGAGGGAAACTAGAGCTGATCTTCTATGCACGGTACATAGTAGGAACTCTTGATGTTCCTCGATGTGAGGCCCTTATCTGCAGAGGCTCTCTGAGGCTTTGTCCGTCTTTGGGCATGTTCTCTCCAAGTTTAGATACAGAAATTATAACAAGTAAACAGTGTCGTATGCATGCTGGCCCCATAGTGTCCTGTAGGGCCATTTGATTTAGATACAGAGAGATGGTTCAGGACAAAAGTGCAAAACAAGTCTGTTCTAAACAGAAAAAAAGTCCTGAGTTGCTGTTGGAAAGATAAAGCTCTGATATGTGACAGGGTGACACTGGAAAAGGCTGATATATATTTATCCCCCAAGCAACAGCATCATGGCTGAAAGGTGGATTCATTTCACATTTTGAATTAAAAGATAATTCTGGTTTATTTTAACTTGAGATCATGATTATGTCTACTGAACAATGGCCAACAACTATGAAAATGTGTTTGTTATAAAACAGAATGATCCTTTAAGTTATCTGAAATAAATAGATATAGTTCCTCTGTGAATGACAGATGAGTCATGATGATGATGCAGGATGAATGGGGCAGGGGATGGAGGTGGTGGTTGAGGGCTAAAGTGCATCATAATCATTTCCCAGTGAGAGTGGCATGTGAGGCGGACGTGTGAGCTTGTGTTAAAATGTTATCAGAGTTCTGTTTCAAGGGGGTGGGGCAGGGGAGGGGGACTCAAGGTTCCTGTCCGGGTCATGTTGGGATCAAAAGTTTCAGTTATGGTCGACGTCATCAACAATGGGGATGTTGTAACTCTGGAACAGAGGCTGCATGAAGAGGCCGAGCGTCCCGACCACGCACACACACACAAAGATCCACAAGAAGAGACGATCGATCACCATGGCCACATACTTCCAGTCTTCAATGATCTGCAGAGACAAGGGGAAGTTACACAATACGTATTTCCATTGTTGATACTGCCAACACAACATTGCAAGGATTAAATGAGTTAATGACAAAAATGTAGTTTTTAAGTAATAGAATGCATACGATAAATATAACATGAAGCAAAACCATTTTGTTACAGCAGAGTCATCAGCATTAGCAAACCTATGATATTGTGTCCTTGCAGTTCCACAATAAGTAATATACAATTTATTCTAATACAATCATTCATAATTAATTTGAATAAATTAAAACATTTTACATAAAGACCTAAAGGGCAGTAAGTGCTGCTTTGAGCTAGATGCTACAATTGGGATGCTAACCTGCTCTCAATGACCAACAGGCTGATGTTAACCAGGTATGTCTGAAATCTAAGTTAGCGTGTTAGCAAGATTTTGTAATCAGCCCCCACCAGCCAGTTCAGCTGAAGCTGTGGAAATTCTCATTAGTTTCGCAGGTTTATTGTAATAAAAAAGAACATATTTGGCAAATTGAAATAAAAAAAAAAAGATGAGAGATCATCAAATTTGTTACAATTCATCCAAAGAGTGATGGTAATGTCTGTACTAAATTCCATCTTAATCGGTTCCATAGTTATTGAAGCATTTTACTCGGAGCCATAAATGTCCCCCTTACCGTAGCACTTCAGGAAAAGTCAGGGGGTCACGTGTAATTACTATCTGTGCAATTGCCATTATCACACACACACACACACACACACACACACACACACACACACACACACACACACACACACACACACACACACACACACACACACACACACACACACACACACACACACACATACACAGACACTTTTCTTCCAAACACCCTACCCCTTCATCATCATCCTCGCTCTTCATCTTCTCAGCGATGTATCTCACTCCATCCACTGCATCCTCCACATCAATGTTAGACTTGAGAGTCATCCTCTTTCTGAACTCTGTGTTCTCTGACAAGTCGCTGACCTTCCAGCCGTAGTGTTTGGCTGAATCCTCATTGACAAAGAAGGACGAGGAGGAATCTGCCATTCCCACGGTGCTTCCTGTCCCTCCGTCTGCTCCACGCATCTTCTGGTCAGAGTACGATCGCTGCTGGTGTTTTTTCCGGAACTTCTCGCGAATGTTGGAGCTACCAGGTCTCCGCATGAAGAGGTAAGAGGGGAGCTGGTATAAGAAGACACGCTTGACCCAGGGAGGCATGGTGTGCGTACTGGGGGCCCGGTGGTGTACATTGAGCACGCAAACGCTGGTTACAATGGAGAAGGTGACCAGCACCATCGAAAACATTAGGTACTTCCCGATAAGAGGCACTGCTAAAGACGTAGGTGGTACAATCTTTGAGATCAGGAGTAAGAACACAGTGAGGGCCAGAAGGACAGAGATACAGAGAGTCATCTTCTCACCACAGTCTGACGGGAGGTAGAACACCAGAATGGCCAGGGATGTTATCAGGATGCAGGGAATGATCAGGTTGATGGTGTAGAACAGAGGTTTTCTCTTGATAATAAAGTCATAGGTGATGTCCAGGTACCTGATGTCATTAGGGTCTTCATTCTTTCGTCCGGGCAATGAAACAATATCCCACTCGCCACTGGGTTTGAAGTCGTCACGTGAGGCAAAGTCACTGAGAAGGATGAGGTCGATCTCCGTGTGGTCGTAGGTCCAAGAGCGAAACTTAAGGGTGCAGTTCTGCTGGTCGAAGGGGAAGTCACGGACTTCAATTTTACAAGCAGACTTGTAGATGGCTGGTGGAAGCCAGGCTACCTCCCCGTTGTTGGAAACCACAGCATTAGAGTAGAAGGAGACTTCATAGGTCCCATCGGCACTGATGGAAGGGAAAAGTGGGAAACGGGTAAAAGAAAGGAGAAAGGTAAAGGTAAAGGTAAAGTTTAAGCACTCAAAACAGTAATAATTATTAAGGTAAATTATATAAATTTTTCCGGCCTTTAAAGCACACAACATATTAAAGTGACATAAACCTAAAATGTAATGATGAGAAGGACGGAGTAGAGCTGCTCCTCCTGTTGACATTTTTAAGCTTATGTCATACATCAGAGACAATAAAAGCAAATGGCCCACGTTGTCATACTGACATTTAAGGTGCATTGAAGCGTCAACATCAACTCATGCATTGAGTAACAAACAAGAAAACCCCTTAATTTGTATTTTTAGCCAAAATAAATAGTCAACGCAGGTCTTAGTATTTCCAACGTAACACAGAGTTTGTGATGTCACAAAACTAAGAAACCAATCCTGTCAACTTGTGGGCGGGGCTCAGTAGTGGAAAGGCTCCTCACCTGCAGGTGAGCTGTGAGGTTGGGCAGACGAGGTCATATCAGCATGTTCAAGGTGTAGTGTTACATTTGAGTCATTTTAAAGCCATGAGGGGACATTTTTCATGACAAACATTTGAATATGTAACTGAGGAACAAAGAGTTTTAAGGGGTATAATAAGCTACCAGAGTGGGACGCCATGTTATCATCCAATAGTCTAGTAGTATATATATGTACTCAAACTTGCCACTGTGGAAAATGTACGTTACCTTTGAAACAAGCCAAAATGTAACCATGCATAAGTACGCATGTGCATTAAACCTATGGCAACATTACATCATGTGGTTAAGTGTTGCATTGGCCCCTGAAGAGCAATCCCACAATCCTGCTGGAGCTTCCTCCTAATAATAAAAACCACAGTGGAGTGTTTTGGCATCTGACGATACTTTAAACTCGTGCTTCTATTACAGACTTACTGGATCTTATTTCATGACATCGCCCGCACAGGATGTAAAACATACCCTTTGGTCTCATAGTGCAGTTATGGGTTGAACGTGCACTAATAGTGAGAAGTGTAAGATCATAATTGCAACAGAACACATGTGCATTAATTCAATTGAGCATTACTCGTCAGCCATGCAGCCGATGAATGAGCCAGTGATGCTGAAGCATGAACATTAACATTGGAGTCTGTCCCTCAGCAATGTCTTGAGGCAAACAGCTGAGTTGACTTGAGTAAATTAATTTACTCCACTAACTGATGGCGTGTTGAGAAAATTATTTCTTGTCCGTCACCATGCGGCTGCAGGTGACGTGGCACATGCAACAGCTCTGTGTGAGCTGAAAGTTACAGGACGTCTTTTATCGTCTCAGGAGAAGACCCCGGGGACACATGCCGGCAACATGGCAACAACTGCCCACCCCCTCACCACCTCAAATCTGCTGAGCCTGACTTTTTCTTCTTCATCTCACCGAGGCTGCAGGTGATGCATTATAGATAAGTGGCCTATCAATTATAAAGCAGGTCAGGAATCCAACCATCACACTCAGTCTCTAATGCTTTGGAGCTGCTGTGAATATGCAGACTAATCAAAAATGCAGAGGCCCCCACCTGCTCACTGTGGGTCTGCACCCCCTGACTTGGTCACAGATCTGAACCTGACGTGGGGAAGTAGTGCTGATCATGTCCCATCATTGTGCCTCTTGAGCCTTTATGCTGCTTACATGGTCTTTAGCTGACCAGCAATCTGTGCTTGACAAGGCCGGGATGAATGGTGAGGTAACACTGATGATGACCAGAACACAAATGCTGGATATCCACAAAGTTGTGAGCCTGTTACAACATCTCAGTCTCAGGTTTACATTATACACTTGACCTCTGACACAGGAATTTAGAAAACATTCTCACACACAGGACTTTTTAGTAGATGATCTTATTATTGATATCACATAGTCTTCATCAGCAGATTGATGAGCCTCAAGTACCGTGGAATTTCAAAACTGAAACTTGGTTTAAAACTATGTGCTGATGACTGGCAGCTTGAAAGTGATCTTGTGGCGAGATCTAGTAAAAGGCTGAAGCAAAGAGAAATGTTTGAAGTTTTCTTTCAAAGACATTCACTGAACTAGCTTTTTGAACTAGTGGCAGTCTGTTCTACAACTTTGGAGCGAAATTTACAAAAGCTGCATCTCAGATTTTAGACTTGCTGCAGATGATCTCAGTGGTGTCGAGGGGACGAAGTTAACTAGCGAGACAGCTATGTATTTTACATCCCAGTGGAACTAACAAGTTTTAAAATTGTATTATGTAGAACGTAACATCCATTGGTTATGGCAAGACGTTTTGGCATTTCTTTTTTTGTGATAGGACAGAATTTTAGGTCGAGAGAGTGGTGGAAGCTTTGGTCAGAGCCGAACCTGTGGCCGGAAGGTGAGCTAACCAGATGAGCTAACAAGATGAGCTAACCAGATGAGCTAACTGGATCCCCACTGGTTTTCCTATTAGATGTGAATCAGCAACCAGAAGAAAATCATTGCAAATGTAAAACTCAAACACAGTGAAGATCATCCCTGTGAGTGATTCGTGTATGAACTACAGTTTAGTCCAGATTGACAGATGAGGTGGGGCCTTTGTGTCTGTCAGCAAACGCTCCAGTGGAAAAATGGAGTGCAGCTATTTTCTCTTTGAATAACTTATTAAGATTCTCCTCTATTGATTTTTCCTTGCAGCCATCACAGCTGCACAATGATGTTTAGATGTGCACGCAAAGTAAAAATAATCTTACTCCAGTGTTTGGATCATTCACGCTCGATATGCAAGAACTCCAGTCTCTCTCCACAACTTTTTCTCTGCAAAATCTGTCAACTCTCATCCCTTAAAAGATCAGTGATTATCATGAGCCTGCAGAGTCTTGACCGTGTTAACAAGATTTTAATGCTTGCGCTCATTATTCTGTAAGAGGTGACAAGGGGCTAAGACAGGAGAGGTAAGAGGATAGAAGGAATAAGAGGATAGAAGGTAAAACATTTTAGGGGAAATTGGGCTTTTTGTGACCATTACAGATCTGTTCTTTTAATCACTTATCGTTTTACAGACACACTCATTCTGTGTGTCATGACGCAGACGTACTTGTTGTAGAGGACGATGTCTGGCAGCCAGATGTTTTGTGACGGGAGGCGGATTTTCTTGATGCCCTCGTACTCTTCGGGGTCCCACATTAATCTGTAGTCATTCCATACCTGAGGACCAAGTGCACAGACAAACCAACAATATGAATATATTCAAAAGCCACACAACACAAGCACACACACAAATACAGATGCATGCCTATAAATGGCATGCAAACACATTCAAGGACAGTCAGTTTCTGCTTGACTGCCTGTTTAAAATTAATTTAAAAACTAGAAATTTACTCAGTAGGTGTGTTGTGCCACGACGAGGAGGTGCTTCGTCGTGGCCTGACCTCACACAAACACGCATAAACACACACTTACAAAAAAATAAATGACACAAACCTGAGTGAGCCAACAGTTTGTGGTCATGATCTGCTCCCTCTCATTCTGAAACACACACACAGACAAAGATGGTTTATTAATGTCCAAAATGTAGATCTGCAGCATTTATTTCTTAAATAATTTCCATTAATAGTGTTCCTGGATTATGTTGAATCAGTGGATTAAAATTGTAAATGGTCTGTATTTATATAGCGCTTTTCTTGTCTTGATGACCACTCAAAGTGCTTTACAGTATAGGTTATTGCCATTACTTTTTCTATGAGGGGCACCCGGGGTTCAGCATCTTGATGGGTGTGTGTGTGTGTGTGTGTGTGTGTGTGTGTGTGTGTGTGTGTGTGTGTGTGTGTGTGTGTGCGTGTGTTTCCTCACCACATTGATCAGCTGGGCGAGAGACACTTGGATGTAAATGGTGACCTGCTGACTGTTGTTGACAGCTGGTCTGATCAGCTTGTTGTAGCGCTCCGGCGACAACAGGTGACTCACCAGCCGCTCCTCCACCTCCGCACACAAGGCAGCTGAAAACAACAAAGATGTCAAACTTCAGCCAGGAACAACTGCATCAACAAAAAATATGGGGAGAAAAAAATTGTGTTCTAATTTCATTATGTCTGTGTGCATCTGATTACGTGTGGTGACTGGACACCGGGGGGGGCACTCGTCTCTGCGTAAATATATAAACCTCGGATTAGGCCGGCCACCTTGTGTTGAACTTTCCAGCTCCACAGTTCTGGTTCATAATGTTTTAATCGACTTATGTTTTGCTCTGTTGAGTCAGAACAGGTTAAAGTGGCTCCGATGTCGAATGAATCGTGGGTGTAATAGTGAGTGTCTCACGGATGGATGAAGCCCAAAGCCTCAGTGAACATTTGAACAGAGGTGAAAAGCAGCTGGTTCATTCAGAACTTTTTAACTTTAGCTTTTAAACTTAGCAATCTGGTTCACTGAGTGCGAGAATAAATCACAACCCTTGAGCAAAAACGAATTGAGGAAACACTTGACACCAACATGTGGACTTCTTCTGACTTTCAAAACTGCCTTCTCAGTCAGCTCTCTGCTCAGGTCCCTGCTGACCTCTTGTTTATCAACAGGATCACGGTGAGACAACCCTCAGCGAAGCACGAACACACTCACGCCTGGAGCAGTGGTTGGTGAAGCGATGTTTAAATCTCGTGCTGTAGGGTCGCGATAATTAGGTGCCACAGCAATGTACCCAGCTGCATATCCTCAGATGTAATGAGTGTGTGTGTGTGTGTGTGTGTGAGGGGGAAAGAGAGTAGGCAATCGCTCACACACATTGCATAAATCCTCTTTACCTTAACGACTAACCCCTCAGGCATTTCACTGTATATGTTGATTGTTAATAACGCGTGCAATCTAAAGTTCATATGACAATAATGAGTCATATTTGTCCAGACACACACACACACACACGCACACAAAACCACTGCAGGGCTGACAACCCAAACCCATGAGATCAACAAAGAACAGTATCTGACTGGGTCACAGAGCTTCAGTGGCAGTGGGCGGTTTGGACTCTGCCAGAGATTTAGACATTTAAACTCAAGAATAACCAGGTGTCTTATTTTTAATGAATTAAGTGATTTCTTTCAAATTAAAACTTCAGAACTGACCATACAGAGGTTGAACAACATTTCATGTTTCCAGTTCTTAAAGTTTCTTGAGTTCTTGAAGATGTTAGTTTTATCTGCATAGGCTTAAACCACAAATGGAAAATTTCCCTCAAGTGACACCTGTAATACTGTCTATCCCACAACACTTGTTCTATACTCAGAAGAAACCTGAGGGAAAGCAGCAAACAAAGGATCCCTCTTTTTTACCATTTTTCCAAGGAATAATCTATGGATCTTGAAGAAAAATAATCAGTCACATTCAGGGGATCGAAGTCATATCCCTGTTTGTCCAAATATTGATTCAGTTCAAAAGTGGAGATTTAGTTTCAGCGGATACATTTAAAACGTGCTTCGCATAACATATGTTTAAATTTGATCTTGCAACCTCATGTTTACCCGTCTAGATCCAAGTGTGAAAACAACTCGATATTCAGGGGAACAAGGAAAGTCTCTTTGAAAATTGTCACCACAGGTTTGTGGTGTTTGTGAGTCACGGCTGTTTTAAGGTGAGTCATCGATGGCCTTATCAGACCACAGCAAGAACAGGGACATCCTTGGTCTGATTTTAGAACCTAGAGCCAACAGAAGCTGGTGCAACATCGATTTTTGAGATCTCTGCCAGTAGACGACTAACAAGGACATCACTAATGACTTTCCATTACATCATATCACTGCACAGTTGATTCGATTTGGCAGTGGTTTCATTTCAGCCGCAAACATACAGCGATTCAGTCAAACACTCGTAGTGAAACAGCTGTGCAAACACTTCTGTTCTGACATCAGCAATGTACTTTGGTGCCGACATCTCAAAACTGTGCACTTAGCAGCTTTACTATGAATATTGTTTATTTTGGCACTTTACTTACACCGAGGTTCAGCTATGCGCCCGGCTGTCATATCAATATCTATACCAGATAAAAAAAGGTTTTCTGACACGTGTCAAGATCAAACTGAGGAGAAGAGACACTGAGCTTTAACTGCAGGAGGCGAAGGTGTATTCTACACTTGGTCACTCTACATTAACCTCTACTGGACCTCCATCTGTGGAGGAGACGAGTCGTGTCCAGCGTCTGAGCAACTGTGACATGACACTGAGCCCCGAGGGTAAACGTCCTCAGAGAGCTTTGAAACACAACGCTCGGTCGGTCCTGTCTGTCAGGATTAGACAGAGAAGAGAGACACATAAGCAGGACGGGACAACACACACAACGGCAAAGTCAGGGTGCGAGACAAAACAATCTGCAGATTACTGTACAATCATCTGATAAAATGAAATAGGATCATGTCGCATTATGGTGACGATTAATGGAAAATCGCAGTGATTCATGAGTTTGAGCACGAGGGGCTCACAGCTCAGCACTAACTCATTGTTTGTGTGCAGTTAGGGTGTAAACTGCTTCATATTGGAACACAGATTTCTTGTACCAATTAAAAGCAAAGGAGGTTTTGAGCTTTTTGGGAGCCTGGGAGTTGAGACGACACTTTCTATTAATCCTGTTGGTCTCGCTCATTGTTCATCGTCTTTGTGCTCTCGTGACTTTTTTATTAGAGGTTCGATAAAGAGCAGGAGATAATAAACGACAAGGCAGTGATGAACTGATGAGCAGCCGTAAATGTCACAGTATGTGAGGAACTTGAGTAGTACGTTAAACAAAAGCATCAATAAATGTCCATTGAATTGAAGGGCTAGTTTTACACAAATGTTTTAGTTTACTTTTCATGATACTACAGGTATTATACAGCCTTTAAAAGCATTTGAATAAATTACACAAAAACAACAGAACTGATTTTCACGAACCTTGGAAGGATGTGGAATGGCTCAGGAAAGAATCCATAAAAAATGTGTATGGATCCGGAATAGAGGCCGCATCCAGGATTTCGTTTTCACATTGTGAGGGTGTTTTTAAACATTTTCACCATTTTCCCAGAGAATAATCTATGATATCCATGTGTGTTAAATTTGGTGCTGCTTGATTTTATTTATGGAAACTGTTGGCCCTTGGCAGAGGTATGCACTTTACTGGGTGCCATTCAATTTTGTAAAAATTGGAGTTCAAAAGATCCCTTTTCCAAACCACCTGTATATTCAGAGATTCCAGCTCAGTAACAAACTTAATCTGAAGCTCACTTTCAGGCTTAAAGGTTCAGTGTGTAGAATTTAGTGACATCTAGTGGTGAAGTTGCATGTTGCAGCTGAATACCCCTCATCTCACCCTCCCCTTCCAAACATGAAAGAACCTGTGGTAGCCTTCAGTTGTCATTAAAAAAAATCAAAAGGTATTTAGTTTGTCCAGTCTGGGCTACTGTAAAAAACATGGCAACCTCTGTAGAGAGGACCTGCTCCCGATGTAAATAGGGTAAAGAAAACAACAATTTGTACAAATTAGATGAAACACACTTACAAAAACATCCCTAGGATTATTTTATGTTCCATTTCGGCCAATAGATCCCTTTCAGCAAATAGATCCCTTTCAACTAAATCTTACACACTAAACCTTTAATAATTCATTTTGGCTTACTTACTTGACAGTCAATACAATTTTGTCAGGTGTTAGTTCTCAGATCATACATAAATGTTTATAGTCTCATTTTTAATTTACAGTCACATCGACAGGTGACCTGGACGTCTATGGATTTTGGATTTATTTTTCTTAAATCATCTTGCTGTGAAGCAAGTGAAGTAATGAACCACTATACCGCACTAGTTTTAACATCCCTATTTGCAGCATTTTAATTTTTTTTGCACAATAGGACAAACTACTGAGTGTTAAAGGGGTATGTGGCAATAATATGGTTACATTATTAAACCAAATTCTTTTGTAGGGTTTTTATTCATCTACTCCAGTTTTGAACTTTCATAAGTTGTTAATAAATTGAATATGGCATGGATGCCCTGTAGTCCCTTTCCAGAAGTGATCATTCTGATATAATCACTAGAGATCTACTGCAAAAAAGAAAGAGCAAGTGTGATGCTGGAGAAGGTTTTTCCACAACTCTAGCAACCTAAATATCACAAACCAACATTGGTATTGCGTTTCCTGTCAGTAGAGAACCTTCTTGATCCAGTGGGAAATTAAAATGACATCGGCTGAAGACATAAACAAAACAAACAAACTCTTGCCGATTCTTCCCCCCACACACACACACACAAAGTTATGCAAAATGCATTAATTTAAGGTTACTGTGTAAAATACAGTAGATTTATTTAAAATTTCACATATTTAAAAAGGGTATAATTATATTCATCGTGTCCGTAGTGTAGTGGCTCCTGACTTCTACCCACTTCCTGTGATTTCTGCCTTCAAGAAATAATAGCTGCATGCCACCATAAAATTGTAAAGGGAGTGGTATAAAAATAAACCCCGCACAAAAAATTAATAAACTGTGAAAGACAAATGATGTCATGGGAAGGACCCAGGATGGCGAGGAAGCACAATAAAGGCCATGCAAAGTGATGTAAAGGTTTTGGGTTTGACAGTGAATGGTGAAACGGTAGATGCGGTGAAAATGAGATGTGTATGAGGCTGATGTAAGAAGAATAAGAGAGTCAACCAGCAGGTCTCATCACACATGTATGCACGCACACACACACACACACACACACACACACACACACACACACACACACACACACACTCCTGTCTGCCTCGCTGCACTCTCCACACCTCAATAATTCATTGCTGCTAAAATAAAAATGCCATCATCTCACAAGCACTGAGAGTCAAACACAATTAAATATTATTCTCCAAGTCATCCTCAATCAGAGGGAATCAACATAAAATCTCCATTCCAACATATGGAAACTGTGCAAACAAACAAAATAACCTGTCAGACACACTGCTGTAGATGAGTCATGGCACATGGTTTGACATCAGCGCAGAGTACAAAGAAAAATACGCATCCAAATTCCTCGGTTCTTTTCGTGAGGTGAATTATTTAGTGTGTTACCATCTGCTGTGGCCTTTCAGAGACCGAAACAGTTCAATTCAGCTTTCTTTGGAATTACTCAGGACGTGAATCAGTCATTTTTATAAGACAACCCACGTGCCATTCACTTCTGAGTTACAACAAGGCACTTCACATCGCTCACTGCCTGTGAGTGGGTTTTTTTTAGCGTCTCGTTGGAATTCCTCTTGGTTGGCTGCCCTCAAACTGTTCATCACAGACAGCTCTACTGTCCACGAGGATAAATCAACAAATCTTTTCTTTTTTTTTATCCATCACAACTTCTGTCTCGTGTCTTTCTGCCCTGCTTTGCTCTTGTCTTCTCAGCAGAGGCAGGATGAGGACAGAAGAGAGACGCAGGAAGCTGGATAAGCAACAAACGTCCCGTTCTGAGCTCCCACAGTTTCACCATCACATGTTACTGCTGCTTAATTTTGCACTAGTTTCTTCAAATTTTCCTCTAAATGCATTGAATGCATCCGTCTCCACATTACTCTCTCTCTCGCCGTCTGCCTCTCTCTGCAACATCCAAGCAAGTGAGCCAACACGGTGACTAACAGTTAACTCTGAGGTGTTGACTCGCTGACACAGAGTCGTCTTGACCAACCACATGTCTGCAGTTATGAGAAAGCAGTTTTTAAACTCGAGAGAAACAACAACAACCTCACAATGACCCCGGGACATGATTTAGAGCTGCATACTTCTGCCCACCCACGTACAGGATAACGTTTCACCCAAGGGCTGCAGAAAAGCCAAGTCAGGGTCGTGTGAGGGTTTCGTGCAACATGCTAAATGCAGATAGCGTGTAATCCCCCCTCTCGCGCTCCTAGGCATTGTGCAAACATTTAATGAGCAAAACATCTCATCGGGGATACGTAGCTGTTGCACACATTAGCACATTTACGCCAGCATGCAGCTGATACTGAGAGAGACAGGAAGGGCCGAGAGACAGAGGAGTTATTGATGAGGAACTGAATACGTCAGAGAAGATACAGAATATGAGGAGGGGTCATGAACTATCTAAGATGAATGTGGCGTCCAGGAAGAGACTGAAGAGTGGCTCACAGAGTGAACAGGTTAGAGGAGAAGACAAGACACAGAATGAGACAAAGAGAAAATACATGTAAACAAAGTGGCAGCCTGGATGAAATCTTTTTACAGTTACAGACAGGGTAAGATTTGATTGGCCTGATGGAATGACTATCATGCAATGCCTTAACTGTAGTCAGAGCACATGTGACAATGAAAGGGTCTTAGATGTGTAACAACAAAGAGCAGTAAAGAGGTCGAGGAAAGATAAGATGAAAGATGACTCACTTAACTTAAATATTGCACAAACTGCCAAAGGTTAATAAACGATAACTCGATCTTGAGAGCAAATGTGCTCTTTAGATGAAACCTGGCAATAAATTGCTCTGATAAAACAAGTTTTAGGGAGTTTCTAGTATTGCAGATGTAAAGTTTTGATGCAAACATATGATTATATAATACAACTATAATTCTGTGGATACAAATGTAAAACAGAGAGTTAGAATTTCAAAAGGCAAACAAGCAATTATATGTTCATAAGGGAAACAAGTGAAAACTGAAAAGTTAAATTCTCATTTCCCTCGAATGAACTTCAAATTGTAATAATTTAGTTACTTATAAACACACTAAACTAATTTGTACTTTGATGTTGGGATTATTTATACATCTTAAATATTACTCGCCGTGTTAATTCATATTTCTATCATCTGTGCACAACCTTTATTATTTATTGCAAAGAGAACATCTCCAACTCAGGTCACTGTGAATGAAAACACACTCAAACTATTTGAACACACTCAATTAATTTGAGGGGGCAGACAGAGTGGGTCTGTTGACGCAGATAATGTGTGGACACAGTGAGATCCCTTTTCAGCACCACGGACAGCTCCTCATTAGCCTCCTCTATAGAAACAGATTCCCACTGCTCGTCACGTGGTAGGAGTCCACCGTGGGGCCCCACTCCATTCTGATCTATTATCATCATCAGAGGGCCTTGACACACACACACTGCAGGCCATTAGGCACCGTGAGGGCCACAGGATATGAGACTTCACCAGGAGCATTTAAACGTGTGTGTGTGTGTGTGTGTGTGTGTGTGTGTGTGTGTGTGTGTGTGTGTGTGTGTGTGTGTGTGTGTGTGTGTGTGTGTGTGCGTGTGTGTGTGCGTGCGTGCGTGTGTAATGAGCCACGGGGAGACCACAGTGCCAAATGGTTAAACGCAGCTATTGGATTTGTTGTTCAATTATAGGTGAGGGCTGCTGGGAAACGTGTGCAATGGCAATGCACCCGTCTCGAATATCACAGACCATGCGTATTTAAAGCAATTCAGATTTGACTAAGCGGTTTTGTTGCGTAAAGAGGAACACGTCAGTTAATTGATACGTGCTGAATCACGTGTTTGATGCCACTTCCAGTCCACACTAGCCTGCTTTCCCACTTTACACTGTTATTTATCATGTAAAAATGAGGCTCAAACACTTCCCCAAAATATAAATGTATAAAACACAGAGGTACTTATATGTCAGCCCACAGGAGCAGTGTTTAAACTACAAAGCACACGGGAGATTTAAGGAACTCTCTAACATCGCATTAGATCAGTAAAATCAGATGTCGTGGACAGAGCCCAGGGAGAGATTTTTCATAGTGGACAGCCCAGGACTGTCCGATGACAGTCCCACAAAGTTAAAACCTCCCTGTCCCTGTCCCGTGCCGTTCCGTCCCGTTCCTGGAGGATTTGAGAGGATTACTCACCTGACACACTGAGAACCAGGAGAGCCAACGCTGCTTTCACCGGGTTTGCCATCGCTTCCCTCCCTCCTCCAGTCTGGCGCACACACGCAAACTTGCAGCCGGGGCTTGGTTTTTCTTCTTCTCCTGCCTCGATGGGAAGTAAATATCGAAAAGAAAAGAAAAAGGGAAAACACAGGTTGGATTACTGCGGTTTCATTGCAGGGAATCCCGCAGACGTCGAGCGGTCACTGAGGCTCTGAGGCACGGAGAGAGGAGCACTGACTGAGGAGGATGGATGCAACGACCCCTCCGCTGCTCCTGGAGCTGTGCGCGCACCACCAACCCTCCACAGAGAGCAGATTCCTCCTGAGCGATATTCAAAACGATTTTCTCCGGGAATATGGGTCAGGAACCAGTCAAGCCAGTGGGGAAACACGCCAGTTCCGTTATCACCGGAGCGACCATTCTTACAGATACAAGATTTAAGCGTCCCGGTCCTCACATCGCCGCCCTGCCCGCCCTGTGCGCTCCCTCGTCGGGCGTCACTTTCACTCTGTGCCGTCTTGATGGACACAGTTTGACATGTGTGACAACAAACAGGAAGCGGCAAGATTCAGAGATCCCCCCCCCCCAGGAAAACATCAACTGTCCTGAGGGCAACTCCATCCTCTCCAATCAAACGTCCATTAAATGTCCCTTTGACTTCCTCAAAAGACACTTTTATGAACCTCAGGGGGGAGCTGATGCAGGAAGTGGTTGGACTGAGGCCAGAAACTACACAAAGAAAAGTTAATCTGTTAATTTGGAGAAAATAAATAATAAAATGCGTCAAAGATTGAAATTACGTGGATCTATTTTGTATACAGATTTATTTATTTTTAACCTATGTATGAAATGTTCTTTATGAATAAAACTGCCTTGTCTTCCCTCTGATAGCAACTCAGTAGAGGCCTCAGTTGTTACCTGCATTAAGCACGTTGTGGTTGTTCTCCCTGAGGCTGGTTTGGGTGAGGGTAAGGGTCTGAGGTAACATGGGGGTCATGACATTGGTTTCAGGAAGCATTAAAAGCTTTAAGTCTGCTCGCAATTTGAAATAAAATAACACCCAATAAATGTGTTGGTTTGTTGAATCCTGTGCAGCATTTGCCCGCACATTTCCACAGCATAATTTCCATTGGAGGGGGGGGGGTTAAAGGTCAGGGTAAGAAAACACACAAGAGCTGGGGAGGAAACATCATCTTGCAAAATGTTTTTGAACATTGGCTCGTTCATTAAATCATTTGTTTGTATTCACCAAAACACAAGGACAGAGATGTCAGCAAAATCCCAATAACTGTAACTGTATGGCTGATCAACAGCAAACAACAGGAGCCTGTGAGCCAGCTGTCGAAATAATTCCAGTCTATAAGACTTTAGGTCTTTTGACCCGTCTATTATCTACACAGCTTTTATAGAGACAACACACCTTTCAGACAATTTAGAGTCTCCAAACCTCCTAACCCAATCTGCATGTCTTTGGACTGTGGGAGGAAGACGGAGTACCCAGAAAAAAAATAATTCAGATGAAAAACAAAACAATGTTATGAAAGCTGAGTCCCAAATTGGTCGGGTAAACACTGGTGTGTGTGTGTTTACAAGTCAAAGCTGTATCATTGCCGCAGAGGTCTCTCTTTGGATGATGTGAGGACAGGAGGCAGACATGGATTTAAATGTGCTCCACAAAGTGACTCCAATTAATTATTTCACAGCACAGAGAAGAGGAGGAGGAGGAGGAGGAGGAGAGGAGGCTAACAAAAATAAATAAAAGTACAAATAAGAGGGAAGAATTAAAGCCGTATGGTCCTTTTTTGGAGAAGTACATCCCTCATGATCACAGGCAGGTAACTGGAAATGCTGTCACTTTGGCAAACATAAGGACTCTGTTCATAATTCTTAATGTTTTAAAAGTTTGCTTGCTGAATATTGTAGCATTAAGGTTGTTAATGACTTTCTAGTCTCAGGGACGAGTCTTCAGTATTACTCCTGAACCTGTTGGAAGCGGTTCCTGAGTTTGAGTCGCTCACAATCACCATATGTTCAGTTAACGAATGACTGAAAATGATGAATTGATGAATAATTTTGTTCTCTGCAATTCATATAAAGTATTTGTTGCCATCCGTAAATACTGCTGAGATGTAGTTATCATTCATAGGTCTTGCTGTTGTTTAATTATATTTATAATTTTGTTGACAATCATATTTGGTTCTGACTTTAATTTATATTTTCTTTCATTGATAGTCGCTTCTATGCACTACTTATGATATGCTGTTTTGTCCATGTGTTGCTAGTATGGCAAGCAACTTAATCAGATGATTCAGCAAGAAAATGAATGAAATTAAATGTCAGTCTGTTCCTTGAGAGTAGTGCAAAGCAACAAACGCCTGAACAAACCAGAATTATGTGACTCCCTCAAACATGTGCAGTCAAGAGAAGATGCAGGAACAAAGAGTTCATGCCTCACCTGAACTTTGCCCAAACACACACTCCTTAAAATCAACCCAAAGTCACAGCTCCAAATGCAGCAAATTGTATTACCCTCCTATCTCTCCCCATTACAGCCACACTCGAGCAACATGCGAGCATCCACCTCCCAAACTCCCTGCCCGTCTCTCCCCTAATGAACATTATCTCTGCTTCCTAAAAGCAGCGGAGAGGAGCAGAGGGAGGCCAAATTTAATCAGAGCTACTTAGAGCTCTCTGTGGGGTCTGCTGTGGCTCGGAGGAGACATCCCGCGAACACACACGCGAACACACACACACACACACACACACAATTTAAATGATAAACACTGTTTTGTTAAAGCACTCGTGATGACACAATATCTGAGCTACTTTACCCCAAAGCAGCTCATAATTCTATTAAAAGCCCATACAGGTATTTTAACTCACCACTTACAATTTGCGTACGTGAGTGCCGAGCGTTTTGCAAAGGACAGCATAAGATATTAGATTGATATTCTGCCTTCCAGGTATTTCCTCTCACTCAGAGGCTGAAAATAAGTTGCAGGAAATGGCTAATACATTAGAGTGAAAGGAAAAATGGTACATTATCATTACAAAGGCAGTGTCAGGCAGGAGCTGCTTTAAACACTCTTTCTGGAGAGTGATTGTGTGAAACATGGACACTTGAGAGTTGGCCTTATTCATGTGCCAAAAAAAAGGTGTAAATACTAAAAGAAACTATGGTTGAATTCCGTGAAGCAGCTTCAGTTTCAGGGTCCTGTATTGTCCACGCTGACGTGAGTCATGACAGTGTGACAGTGATGTCACACTGTCATGACTTACTGTAGCTCTTGAATATAACAGTGCCATTGTTTATGCTGATTTCACTTTTGCTTTTCTGCAAGGACGAGTCACAAACAGCTGCTGTGAAAAGGGCCTGTCGCTTTAAAGAGCTATGAAAATCGAAGCCATGCAACAAAACACTGACAAGGGCTTCTTGCTTTTTTTGTATCAAGCAACAATAATGTAACTGAGAAGATGTAAAGTTGTGCTACTTCTGAGTTCTCCATTCCTCCTCCAGCTTGAGGACAGATTCCTCTGTCACTCTCAGGTTCTGTGCTTCAAGACAACATACATCTTCATCAGTCTCTTAATGCCACATTCATGTCACATTGGAGTTACTGTAATCACCAGATTTAAGGTTGTAAACAGGGCTTATGTCAATCCTGGCAAACAGTAATCTTTTCAGAGGGGGCTGGCTATAGAAGTCACAGCAGTGAAATATATACAGTAGATGACTCGTATGAGCCGTTAAAGATGTGTAGTGAATCAATCTATTGAATGTAGTGCAACATTATCAATGCCATTTTAATTCCTCAAAGGCCCACCCATCATGCAACCATTTTTAATTGTCTGATAGGAATTCTACAACTTGTAAACAAGAAAATATTCATCTTTTTCAGATAGAAGCAAAGTGGAAAAACAGCCGTATGTAAGGTGAAATATCAACATTAAAAAAATCCTCAAGGAAAGTAAATATATCCTCAATCTGTAGATAATCCTTTAAATCCTGACGCATAAAAACAGAGACATGACTTCAGAGGATTTGTGTCCTTCTCCACATTTGTCCCTGGCAAGACAGAGGTATAAAAATGCTTTCACTCTAGAAGTCATAGGGCTGAAGTATTTTATTAAGAACATTTGCATAATCATTCATTAGTTCACTTCCTGCAGCCATGATGTCTAATGTCTACCAGAGCCAAGCCACTCTGTCATCATAATCCAATTACCCATGTATTGCGCACACCTCCATGTGTGTATGTCGTCTATCTTCAAGGTGCAAACACACAGACACACACTCTACGCACACTCCACGCACATTCCTTGGGGTCTCAGCAAACACACAGCATCTGCATACCCGACAGCCCTACTGTATATCATTTCAGTGGATTAAGTTTGTTTAGTTTGCTCCTCTCCACAGAGCCTCCTCACCAGCCGCCCCGTCTTCTAACTGCGTGTTTGTTTGCCTGCAGGCGGCACAGTCAGAGACAGGGTGCCCCGGTGAAGTGGCCGATTCCCCGGCTGCTTTTATCTTTATCATAAATTCATTTCACTGGGGGACAATTGTGTCTTGGACCGACAGTACGAGATGGGACTTTCTAGGATTCTGACCGGTCGCCTGTCACAGCCGGTCACCGTCCTACTCCGGTGAAACAGAATTGGTACGATGGGACCTCCCGGACGTGCAGTGATGAATGCATCCCATCATCCATCTTTATCTCCGTCTTATCTTCCGGTTGCTGCTCTGCATTTCCCACCACCATTGATTTCCCTTCAGTCCATATTTGTGCTCTAAAGTCTCCCTGCTTCTTTCCTTCATTCTATCCATGTGCTTGCTCTCTCAGTGTTCCTCTTACGACTTTCTGCTTGAGTCGTCCACACACCCTGTCGCTCTCCTCTCTTAAAACAAACAGGCATGTAAACCCCTGCCCAGCTCCCAGTGGGTGGGAGAAAATGTAGGACCCTTATCATGGCTGAAGTCGAACGGGGCCCGCAGCATCAGAACATGTCTTCAAACTGCAGCTCGGCCACATTCTGCGCTATAATGTTTGAAAAGAGGAGGTGGGTTTCTGTGGGAGCCTCAGGATTGCCCCGAAATCTTTCTCAGTGAGCAAATCCAACGAGAGAGTGCGTGTTTTCTCAGTTTCAGGATTTCATAAATCCTTCTTTGAATACTAAGGGACCGAGGAGTTGTATGGGAAACCATTAGAGGCGGCGCAGCCTTCGATGATGTGGAAAATCCACCTCAGAGCAGAAATGATTTCAACCATACGAATGCAAGTGTGTAGGTTTATCAAAATTTAAAAAGGTCCATACAGGGCTCAGGGTGTGCAGGATGGTGTGTGCATGCATGCATCTATCTCTGAAGGTAGCGGCTCTCCTCCTCCCCCCACAAAGCCTCTCATGTCATCTTTACTGCAGGCGGAGAAGATTCAGCACCGCATGTAAGACATAAGCAACAACAATCTGACAGGCATGGCGCCCACAAACATGCGCCGCAGAAGAAATATGACAGCCCAACACAATCCAGCGTGTTCCTGCGACACATGGTGCTCCCTGCCCAGAGCCGAGCGAGGAAGATAGGGACGTGGAGACTTTAAGGGGAAAACAGTTGGTGCATGACGCTTAAAGCTGAAGTGATTGAAACCATCAGTTTAAATCCATGAAAGCACAGCTGCAATTACAGACATAAGGTTTTACTGTAAATGTAAACCTGTTTGAATAGTCAAGCTTGTCCTTATTGGTATTACAAAAAAAGAAGGATCCCTACACAAAAACGAAATTATTAAAAAAGCATTTTGTTGCAAGCTGTAGAACAAAAAGAAAATGTAACCTATGACAGACTGATTCCACCAATCCCTCCAGCAGACCTCAAATTTAAAACTATTGTTGATAGGTGTTTTATTTCATCGGATCAATGATTGCAAGTGTGTATATCATCACAATCAGGAATCAGAAAGATCTTTGTATTCATTATACTCAGGTACAATTAGATTGTAGGAGGCTCCTCTCTCCTGTTGATCGACATATTAAAGTATAAAAATATAGAACATTTTAAGAATATTAATAATAAACGTAATAGCAGCATTCTCTTGCTCTCTTTCGGTTTTCTCTTATATATATTGTCCGTGACAGTGGCGGGTGCTATCAGTGCTCGGTTGGTTTGAGATGCAGGTGTGTCTTTACATTTCATTTTTCTAGGTGCACTCAAATGAACATAACCACACATAAATAATAAAGTGTTCTATACTGTGTCTCTTCTCCTGGAATGACTCTTGTCCCCCTCAGCATTAAATCTGTTGCATTCAATAGCAGTCAGTAAACTGTAGGTGGATCTGTATCCATTAGTGGAGTGGTGACTCGCTCGTGGTTAATCGAGAAATACAAGACCTTTCCACCTACTGTACATTTTCACAGCTCGGGTTGTAAATGAGCAACAGATGGCCTGAACCCGGGAGGCTGAACGAAACGAAGACGATCCTCGACAATGCAGAGCATTTCTGACAGGGCTGACCTGACAGCAAAGAACAGAAAGTGATTAAACACACAGTCCGTGAACAAAATCTTTCGTTATGGACGTTCAACTGTAGTCTCCAATGCTTTTGCAACATTCAACAGATCTCCATTCAAGAATTACCCTCAACAGATTGAATTGAGGTGATTGAACACAAGTTCAGAAGCAAAGAACTGACCCAGTTAAACCTCCGGCTGTCATCCTAGTACGCATGTATGCTTGAATGTATGCGAGCAGATCAGTACAGCTTGTACAGGTTGAACCTTCCTTGCACCGCAGCGTAAGAAACAAGATGTGAACTAATTATCTGGAGCAGAATATACAGTCTGTTACAGAACAAATGTGCCTCATGGAAAAGGTCAAAGCTGGAGCATGAAAAGGTTGCTGCTGCGATCCAAAAGCAGCAGGGACGACTTAGGGAAGTTTGCTTACAGGGTTTTTTAACAAAATCAGGAATGTTGATGATCCAAAATGAGGTTATGCTTTAAGATCTTATACACGTATCCACCGGCTGTTGCACCTACTGTACTGTAATGAAAATGAGATTTGAAAACAAAGGTAAAAGCATCATCACTAGCATTGAAGACGGCAAGGTTTAGCAGCAAGGGCTAGAGTTATCCCCAAAAAACAACTGATCAGTGGATTTGAAAGGTCACAATTAGAGTGTGTGCCATTGACTGACGGCTCGGAGGAAGCAGCCTGCAGAGCCACAGCTATAAAAGCTTAAATGTGTCTTGAATAAACTCTGGACTTGTGATCCTTAGCAATCAAAACAACAATCACAAATGGAGCGTCTTAACCTAGGTGCGTTAAGGATCCTGGATTTGATCCTTATCCGTTTTTTAAACTATATTATCACATATGGTGTTTACACACAACATGAAAAACATTGGGTTCATTTCTTTGTGACCCTGATGATGCTCAATGCACAAGACCCAGAATAAAGTGAAACAAGACACTGCTGTACTGAAATATACAGATTTTGTTTGCAATGCACAAAAATGGCTCGTCTCCATTCAACTCAACAGCAGAAATAGGAAGTCAAACAGTGTGGGACCAGACTGCTACATCAGGAGGGCCGGAGTCGAGACGTGGGAAAAAGATGAAAATAAAAAGCTCAATAACACTGATATTTGCTTAAGCTACAATAACTAAAACCACAGACTAAAACAAATGCAAGATGGCTACATCTCAGTCGTCCTTTAAGCAGAAGAAATCACAATAAAAATAAAACATCAGGGCACATTCAACAGATTACCTAAGGCACAATTCAGGGATGAGAATCAGTGAAGAAACAAGTTGACATTAACATACAGAAGAAAACTTTACATCTCACAATAACTTTATTAAATTACATACCCCTTGCTTAACTGGAGCACAGACTTTAATAATTGTCACTTATAATCGTCATTAAAATGTCTTTTAAAAGTGTATTATGTCCAGTAATAGTTAAGCAAGGTTTCCACTATGTTTATTATACCGTTCTTGATAAACCTTTTTTTAACCCTCTTCAGTGAAAGTATTTTTTGGGAATATAATGATGCTCAATCATGTGAACAAAATGACAAGGTGGGAGTAAACTGAACAGAACAGACACAACAGAAAGAAAGATTTCTGTAACCATCAGTAGCATGTTTATAGCTAATTAGCGTCTTAGCGGTATAGGTTAAGCCCAGAAATGAGCTATAGCAAGTATTTCCTGTCAGCAAGCTTCTCATAAAGATGAAGAGATTAACTTTTATGGTAACAGTAATAATATATATTCCTTTTTTTTCAAGGTGCCTTACTAGACACCCACGGACACCTTACAATATATTGAGTTTATATAAGTAAAATCAAGCAATAAAATTATCATTTGGGTTTGTTTATGTATTGTAACATATATAATAAATAATAAATAAAATTATCAAACACAATCTTAATTTACTTAAACTTCCCTAATACCTAAAACTTTGTTAAACTTCCACTTTATTTAAACAAAGATGAAAGACAGCTAGGACCACAACAGTTTAGGAGCAAACGAAACAGCATCAGAGATGGAGCTCTAACCCCCAAAGGAACTGAGGGCAAATAAGTTCTTTTTTCCAACAACAAATTAAGCACAAGTCAGTGAACATAGAGCAACGAGACAACACAAAAATACTTGACTTGTTATTTCACCATGTGTGCAGGTTGACCTCATCACACCTGACTTAGGGTGCCGTGGGGCCTGCAGCCAGCACCTTGTCCCGAAATGACACATCTGCAAACACAAACACACACACGTACAGGCATGCACAATCACGTGTACACTCAGACGGATGCACCACAGGCAGGATGCATTCATAAACAGACACAAAAAAACTGAAATTCTGTGTTTTCTATTTCCAGATGGCAATGCTAGACTGCTCAGTCTCACTAGCACAAGGGTGTTATGGTAAAGAGATGTGAGTGACATATTGAAAAGTACATATGTATATATACTTATTTGATGTTTGACAACTTATTGACTATATTCATTAAACTAAGATGCATCCACATCAATCATCAAGTTGTTCTCCAAACATTTCTCTTCATATCCACATGGTTTACAAGCTTTTATTTGTCATCTGTGCACTGTGTATGTGTGTCTATGTTGCAGTATTTCATTATATTCCCATGGGTAATGTTAGTGTTAACATTGTGCATACACACATTCTGCTCATGTTATGCATAAACCGACAATTTGTACTGATCCCGACTTTGACATATTTCTGTGTCATCTGTTGTATTCTTATGATCTGTTGTTACATGTTATCCCCACTCACTCCACTTTTCCTGTCATCCCTGACTTAGTGCTACCATCCGGCAAGGAGAAAGAAAACCGCCGAATCGGCTGAGGTTGTCAACAAGAATCAAGCAGTGTTGGCTTTTCCATAATAACCAGTATTGCTAGTACATTCTTCTCAGGTAGTGTTTATTAAAGGAGAAGTCAAATTTATATTTACGTGCTGCTAAGTGCCTCTGTGATCAATATATGATTCACAAAATGTTTCCTTTATACGTTTTCCTCTTTTTTCCCTTTGCATTTTGGAAATTATGAAATTCTTTGTGGCGTCTACACAGGTTTGTCTTAAAGCAATAAAAGATGACATAAAAAAAGATTAACCATCTTCAAAATAGCTACGTTAATTTCCATCTTTATTGTATCTTCATTGCAAATCATCACAGCTTTTATCTTTCGCGACACCATGTTAACAGTTCTTACTTATTGACGCATTTGTTAACGTTTAGAATATGTTGGATCTATTGCTTCTTTTTCTGTTACCTCTCATAACACACATCTTAAAACTGTTTGTCTTGCTCCCTCCTTTCCACCGAAACCACCGAGACATCATAAATCTCTGAGGAGACACAAACTGTACCATCCTCCCTGTCAGACTGTATCTTATGTGACTCATATTGGCCCATTTGCCCCTTTGACCCGTTTCCATTTTCATTGTCTCAGAACTATCACCTTAATACAGCAATAAATTATATTTCTATGACCTGACATATTGGCATGAGCAAATATAAACCCCAGATTTAAAAAAATCACCAGGCCAGCTGGCATGAGATGCATCGTTCAGTATCTAAAATGGAGGAAAATGAAGTGGAGAAAAACGATGTGGCACCATAAACACGAGGGCTTTGAAATGATAACCAAAGAGAAAGAGTAAAGACAATAGGATAGAGAGATGGCAAATATGTTTGGTGTCTCTTATATCAAGATATAATTCTAATCTCAGAACCTAAGTCATATTCATTGCAGCACTAAAAGTATATTTGATGTGTTTGTGAGTGTATCTGTGTGTGTCCATTTGTTTTAGGTGTGCACATGCACGCATTCATACAGTCATGTGGGTATATTCTTACAGAAAACGCTTTTCCAGAAGGGACGTGAGAGAAACTCATCTGCACAACAGAATATTTTGTGTTTTACTGGGTAATTTGATGTTAAATTGATGCTGTTACATCATAAGATGTGTGTGATGTGGCAACATGAGAACTGTTAACTGCTATTTTTCAACAGGAGATGGTGTGGCAACATGCAGATGGTCAAAACGTTAGGAGTAAAACATTTCTCACCATTGATGGTCACCATGCTAGCTATGCAGCAGAAAGGAAGGGATGTATTTTCAAAGATGTCTTTTCAAATTTGTGAAAAAGGGCGGCAAAGGTGGCATAAAACTTTGTGTAAAACTTTTCATTTTTAACAAACCTACGGGCAATTAAGTGTTGCCAATCAGCAAAGCCTTGGACCGTGGGAGGAAGCTGGAGGACCCACAGGAAACTCACACCGCCACAGTAAGAACACGGAAACTGGCCCCACCCGGCTGGTTTAAACCTTTACAGACAGTCTGTGTTTCAAACCCACAACATTCTCCCTCAGAAGCGACAGTGCTCACACTGCATCACCATGCTGCAGACACAATGTAAGTGACAAGATTTTATTTTAATTTCCGTGTCATTTTTGGGCTGTCTAATATTACTATACAGTATTTTTTTTAAATACAGAAGACAACTAATCGCACTGACTGTGTTTACTTTGACTTCATGAACTTTGCTCCTCTCTACATGGTTCACACCAGCTCCCTGGAGAAGGAATTATCCAGCAGACTGGGAAGACCACCGGAGGGTCCTGTTGTCCATGGTCACTGCGTGTGAGGACCATTTTAAACATAGACCCTACAAAGTGTGTGTGTGTGTGTGTGTGTGTGTGTGTGTGTGTGTGTGTGTGTGTGTGTGTGTGAAGTAGTGCCACACTGGCTCAGTGGGAGTGGGAACATTAGGAGAAGGGTTTCAATCCAACACATTTATTGGCGCACGCACACACACTTGTTCTGTCTGTCTCTCTGTTTCTGGTTTCTTCCTTTCTCTTGCTCATAATTATGTCTGTCTCTTTCCCTCTCGCTCTCACACACACACACACATCTCATGTCCCACGAGTAACAGTGATGGCCTTTGACGGCTCAGAACATGATGACATGGCCAACAGCCAGAGTGTGGATGGGGAAATCCCTATGAAATAAATATTAAACACAGATTTCACTCAGGAAGCTGCTGACGCATTTTCATTTAACCCTCACACTGCCGAGAGCGGTGAGATGTAAGAAAGAAGAAAAGGTAAGAAGAGAGGTTTGTGCATATGTGTGTGTGTGTGTCTGTATGTGAGGGTGTGTGTGTGGTGTGTGTGTGTGTGTGTGTGAATATAACCGAAGCAGGCAGAGCACAGTGCCCACATTTTCTTTTTATATAAAAACAGGATGGAGAATCCATGTACCTGTCAGCTCAGGTCAGTCTACACGGCACACACACACACACACACACACACACACACACACACGTATTGTTACATTTGCACATTCAAAGTGGAGGCTGGCAGGAGGAGCGGAGCAGAGACCACAGAGGTGTAAAAGCTTCTCCTCTCTTCGTTTCGACATCAGACGAAGGACAGACTGAAAATGATGATAGAACATTTCTCTTATTTTGGTCAGTTTTTTTTTGATTGCTCAAAAAAGGCCGTAATGATCGATCATGTTTGTTGTATCGTTTTGTAAAACAGTCAAACAGTCATTGACAGTCAGTGTTTCTCCATCTAAGCAGTTTTTCCAAAGGTTTTCCTCTGAGATTTTACAGAAGCTTGTTTCAGCAAAAAGATGGCTGACATATAACCTTTCACTTTTCAACTGTATACAGACACACTTGTGAGGACATTGCATTGACTTATATTCAGCTTTTTGCTTACATATATACTTTTCCTGACCCTATTTCTCATATAGTCTTACCATCGCTGATATTTAAAGGGCCACGCCGATCAAAAATGTGTTTAACTTATTGTTATTTTATTTGTACGTTTGAGCTTCACTGAGAAGGATGGTGATGTCTTTAGATGTTTGACACAAAAAAGCTGTTTTCATATTCATCTGCTGAAGTGGGAAAGTTTCTCAGTTTATGACATCAGAACTAATTTGGGAACCTGTTTTCATCTAATATTCAACACATACAAGTGTAATGTGGAAACATGGAGTCTCCAGTGCTCTAGCTTGTCAATGAAGTTAGAAACTGGATTTTTCAGTAAACATGAAGTGGATGTATTTTTAAGAACTCTTTTCTAAATTAACTTTTGAAAGAAGAGTTTTTATAATGTGTGTCTTAAAACCATGTCTGGAGCATAGACTGTAAATAAAGGTGGATGACACGTCTCCACTTCCACTTCCCTTAATGCACTCCACTTAACATGGAGGAGGTTCAGTTAAAGGGATAGTTCACCGAAAAGCTAGCTAAGCTAGAAAGTGGCTAGCTTAGCCACTTCCGGTGGACGTTTAGGCTTAAAACATGGTGTTAATGACCTCGTTTCGAGTCGAATATGAATGTCGGAGCTTGCGGACACCTTGATGACACCACACGAGCAGTATGGAGGCATGTTGTGTTTTCTCTGTTGTCTGATTTGTCTGAAGATTTAATAAATATGTTGTTTGAGATGTTGACACTGACAAACAAAGAAATTATGATAGTTCCTCTTCATGTACATTTTCTTCTTCCCCTCCCAAGGACCCTAAACCGAGTTGAATAAAGTTCCTCTTCCTCACAGCCGCTGTCGAACGACCTCCCTGAAACATGTCGGCAGCTCCCAGCACAGCCTGAAGTCAGGGCAGCCCGTCATGCATGATTGACTGGCACACAACCAACCAACCAAAGAGAATGTTCAAACCAGAATTCTCACCAGTGGGACCCCTCGTGGGCAGCAACTGCGTCAATGTAGAGTTTAATTCAAAATGTGAAAGTGAACATGGTGTTGTTAAGATTCCTTATTACACTTTGTAGCTGTATATGACTGCAATAATAGTGTTAAATTGATTTAAATCCAATGGTACTTTACTTTTAAGAAAAACACTGCAACATACTGAGTATTTTCCCTTTTGGAACAAAAGAAAATTTACAACTTCAAGACGGACGGATCTGCCATAAAGGACTAGCCCACTTCCAGCCTCGAACAACCCTGGTAAGGACACAGGAGGAAGCAAGACAAGACAAATAATGTTTATTCCCTGAGTTGAGTAACTGGTAAGACAGTTTTAGGCAGAAAACCCCATCATTTCCACTTCAGCGCTCCAAAGTGGAAGCGGGTTAAAGGAGTGGGTGGTGTTCTCAGCACAGGCATAGAAGGAGAAGAGGAGAGAGGGTGGAAGAACAGAAAAGATTAGAGGAGAGGAAGAACAGAGTAATAAGAGAACTGAAAGAGAGAATCAATTAAAAAACAGAGGACAGTGCATGAAGAGGACAAGAGCATGAAAAGTCACTGAGGGAAAGGATGGAAGCGGTGGAGGAAAAGGAAAGAAAACAAGAAAATAGGGGGTTAAGAGATTCAGATAAGTTGGACAGAGTGAAAGACAGGGACAGGAGGACAGTGAGTCATCAGGCCACGGCCAAGAGGCTTCTCATTTAATTAAACATGAACTCGGAACGTACATCGTCAGTGTTTCTCAAAGAAAAGAAACTATCGCACTTTCTTCCGTGACTTTCAGATGACACAAAGCAGCACCTCCCTGTGTGGTTCCACTGCTTTACTACAGTTTAAAAGCCAAATGCAAACTAGAATGGCACCCAGTAGAGTTCATGCCTCCACCAAGGCCAAACAGTCCCCTTGTGAAACCACATTCATCTATAGCTCCAGGAATTATTCTTTGAGAAATCAATGAAAATGTTTAAAAAACATACACAAGGAAGTGGGGAAAAAAAGTCCTGCATCCTCCCCCTGATCCTGATCCCACTGAAAATGTAATGGTTCCTTCCCTAGCCCATACTGCGTCCTTCAACCAAGTGTCATCTGTGCTTAGTTTTGCATTCACCTGCTAACTAACAAACAGACAAACCAGTAAACGCAGATATAGACATAGGAAGTAAAAATTAGTGGTAATCAGACCTTGGATTTAAAGGAATCAAAGCTACACCTATATATCAGGATTTCAGAAGACCAGATGTAGCAAGTCATAGACATGAGTTTAGCCCCTCGACCCCCTCAGAAATGGAAACACAAATAAAAAAGGGGTGTGTTGCCATTAATCAGTGGCGATATGCAAAGATAAAAAATGTCCCTTGGAGCCTGTGTTTTCTGTCACATTCCCCGAATGCGCTTTGTAGATTTCCTCCACTGAAAAACAATGACGTGTTCCCTGCGCCAGAAGCAGCTCTGCGCATGTAGCTTGTAAAAATGTATCAGTGGGTGATGTAAATCCTGGAGGTGTCATCTGTTTTGTGAGTCCCCCTGTAGATTCTGTGTTAAAGCGGTTGTTGTATATTCACAAGACAACAGGCGTGTGTTGCCCAGGAAACACAAGGAAACATGTGTACGTCGACTGTGGGAAACAGACGTGTGTTGAGAGGTAGACGACTTGATTCTCTGCCTTCACACCATGTGCAGACATTTGCATTGTCGATTTCATGTAATAGGAGCATTTCAGTAGGAAACTCTTATCGGTTAAGTCCTTCACTATGGCTTTTAATTTGCAGGATGCTTGGTTCCATGTTTGTTTCGGATTCATATCAGATTCTACCCTAAGCTGTGACCCTCATTAGCTCCTGGTTTATATTAATTTACCGGCTTGTTTGTCTTATAGTTTTATTTTGAATAATTCCACTGTATTATTTGAGACTGCTGCAGAATCGACTATTATTACGGTTTATTATTATTAATCGAGTGACTTCTTCTAAGGCCTATTATGACAACAGTAATTACTTTAAAGCTATTATTATGACTCTAGAAATTATTTAGAACTTATTTCTGCATGTGTAAAATCTAACTCCAGCCCAGTACTTCAGATGGGAACCCCTAGAGATGCGGACTATCTTGTGACAGAGAAAAGAAAACATGGCCCATTTATACACAGCCCAGACTGAATGAAGAATAAAACAGACCTATAATTGTCTTATAGGTCTGTGCTGTTATGTTTTTTATTCAACTTGCTGTATTGAATTTGTGTTTCATATATATTGGCTACATGTAAACCAGTGTATGTAAGAGGGGAAGCAAAACGTTAACAGCTTGGGCTGATGTAGAGTGAGGGTGGTCTGAAAGAGCAGTGTCACCGCCTAGTGGCAGTCTGAAGTAAGTGGCAAAAATGTTCATGGACACCAATAATCTGACTATTGATCTTATTCTGAATAAGACATTTCTCAGAGTATGATGTGTACACCAGTTGCTAATGGAAGTCATTGCATGTTAGAGAGCATAATCTGATTAAGATTTGAGGCAG
This sequence comes from Hippoglossus stenolepis, assembly GCF_022539355.2. NCBI lineage: Eukaryota > Metazoa > Chordata > Actinopteri > Pleuronectiformes > Pleuronectidae > Hippoglossus > Hippoglossus stenolepis. The sequence goes on from NC_061489.1 coordinate 14,776,829, forward strand.
CATTGCATCCTCTATGTCATGTGTTCCAGGTTCCCACCAGGATTTAAAAACCCAAGCCTGAACTAGAAGAATGCAAAACGCTACCAGTGCTATATATATATATATATATATATTTTTTAAATTGCAAACTCCAATAGGACATTGTAATGCGATGTCTACATAATGTGACTAAAGTCAGATTACGTCACCTTCATTTGTTTGTTGCTTATCAGGTTAAGGTCATCAGAAAGTTTCCATGTCGGTGTCTTATTGAGAATATTGTCTTGATCAAGTTTATATCAGAACGTTGGTGTCCATGTTAATCTGTCTGTCATATTTTAATAACAGCACTACAACAGAGGGATGAAAAAAACACCACCTGATTTATTTCACTAGCTCTTAATTCTGAGTAGAAATAATATTTTCAAACATATACAAAATGCTAAGTTTAAAAAGTTAATATCAAGCCTTTTATTTGGTATACAGATATTCATAGATTTATACAGTATATATATATATATATGTATATATGTAACACATGTGCCACTGCAAAGTCACAGACAAACTTATTTTTGCTATCAAACGAAAAGAAAAATATATAATATACTGTGCTTAATTTCAAAGAAGTACTGTGAAGCGCTTATAATGAAAAATAACCAAAACCAGAAAGATGAGGTAACTGCCAGGCATGAAACAATCACCTAGAAGTTTTTAATAATAATAATAATAATAATAATAATAATAACTCTGCTGAAACAAAACGGATCAAATAGGCAAATTAGAAGTATAGTGGCAGCATGGACCCTTAGTGTCAAACTAGAGAAAAGGATTAAAGTCTAACATACATACAGACAGTATGCATACAGACATACAGTGCATCAACGTACAAACAGGAAGTCAAGTCAGTCACTCTCAGATGTTTTTCTTGTCTGATACACAACAGAAACTCAGGCATGCTCCAGGACAGCTAGAAAATCTGACACACACACACACACACACACACACACACGCACACTCTAGGACCGACCAAACAACACTTGCACAGTTGTGCTGCATGTGAACACACACATACACACCACTGGAGGATGGTGGGTCATTCACTGAGAAATGTGAGGACCGGCGTGTATGTACACGTACAAGAAAAACAAATCGCAGGAAAAAAGACTGACTGGAAAAGGGCAGAGAAAGAGGGAAAATCTCAGGGAGAGTGAAACTTAAACAGAATTAATGGAAGAACAACAAAGGAGGAGAGGGTGCTGTACAAAAAGGCAAAGAACTGGTGCATGTGTGTGTGTGTACGAGCACGCAGGTGTATCTTTATATGAGGAGCAGGCAGTACTGAATGTGTCGGACAGACAGTGGAGGAGTGTCTGGCTCCCTCTAGTGGTCACTCCGAGTCTCTCTGAACTTCTGAGGCATCGGCCCGACAAATGGGACACGTCCTGTTGGCCTGAGGACAGACAGAGGGGGAAAAAGGGTTTAGAAGCACGTCAAAATATAAATGACACAAAATGGCGTTCTAAAACTATATACATTATTTGAACAACAACTAAACTACCTAGTTACGCATTGAAATTTCAGATATTTTTCATTTATTTGTTGCTGAACTGCAATCCTCATAACCCAATTCACACAGACACTTGGGAAAATGCGTCACCCCTCTAAAAATCACAAGACCATGTCATGATTAACACAGTAAGTTGCCTTTTTTTCCTTCAGCAGGAAATCTTGTGCGGAGTTATGTAGAGCAGATTGTTCCGGTGTTCCCGTCCTGGGGTTTAGTGTGGTTTTTAAAATTTCACAGACTCCTCTGAGCTGAATTTAGGAACATTTACACACAAGCCTGATGTTTGTTTCTGTTATCTGACAGATCTCTGGAAAAGTGAGACTCTCACTTTCTGACATTTAATTAATGCAGACTTGTACAGAGAGCGTTTGTGTCTTTGAACAAAAAAGGAATTTACTTTATTGGAACTCCTCGTGCAGCACTGCCTGGTCACTTACTAAAAACCAGACTTACCCATTTACTTGAACTATGTAAATGTAAAGGAACAGCGCGTGATTTGCCATGGAAGGTAAACACACTTACCCTGAGCCACTTGTCGACACATTTCCCGTGGAACTCGTGGCTGCAAGGCAGGACTCGCAGCAGCTGACGGGACTCGAAATCACTCATACACACCACACACCTGCAACACAACAGATACGATGAAGCAAAGTACTGCAACACAATAACTCCAGGTGACACAAAGGACATTTAGGTTGACCAGTTGTAAAACTACATCATGTGGTGAATTCGTTTTTTCAAGAGACCATGTCTCTTGGAGACTGAAAAGTTTTTATGTGAAAATGAGTTTACAATCTATTGTGAGAGAACTGAAACTGTCTATGATCATCTAGCATCTTATACGTGTATATATACGTATACTTTGTGAAACGTGTGCCAAGAATTAGGACATTGTGCTCGTTGTGTTCACCTATTCTCTGTCTCAGTGAACAGAAAATGTAATTAACAATAATTCAGCCTCTCAGCAGCTGATGACCTTGTGGCTGTAAAAAGGCACTCACAGTGTTTGCTCAGACTGATGGTTATTTGGATTGAACCGATAGGAGGGGAGCTGTTCAATGTCTCCCTTGGTCAGTCCTCTGAGTTTGGCCTCTCCCAGACGCTCAGCAAGGTTCAGGAGAGCCTGAGGGGAAAATCATCAGCAAATAGAATGGTACTTAGTAGACCCTTTGCCTCAGACAAGGCTGAATAATCCTACACAGGATGTCTGGTTCTTGTAATAGAGATTTAAAGGAAAAAGTGAAGTGTTTTGATAATCAAAATTATTAATTTGTCATAAAATATACTCCTAAACAGTGGAAAATGCCAGAAGAATTAACAGAAATGTTCCCTGTGTTACATTTAAAGACAAAAAGAAAAAACAAACACGGATGAAAACCTAACCTCCATGGCAGGAGTAACAACACAATAATCAGAGTCTGCATCCAGCAGACAAGAGAATCAGACATATGAAGACCAACCTCATAGTTTTCCACCTCTCCATCGTCGACATCCAGCTCCAGGCTGATCGCAGGACCTGTGGGCTGGACTGGCAGCATTGAACTGCAGGAGGAGATGGGAAGCTATAATGTGTAGCAGTAGCTTCACTCAAAGCTACAAAAAGAAGCTCTGATAGCCTTCGCATCCAAGATGAAGTTAATTGCCCCCCAAAAAATTATATTTTACCATCTTACATGAAATATTTATTCTCACTTTATATATATATATTTCTGTTTATTCATTATTCACCATGATTTGAAACTGCCTGAGAAAGGCTCAGGATCCTCTTATGCAACCAATCCTTTGTTAAATCATTTGATTCTCTTCTGTTTTCACAATTTAACTAATAACTAAGGACCACTCAAAGATTTATTCTCTTGGAAAAGACTCTAAATATATATTGTCCATGTAAGACCTTTGCTATTGAAAGTTTCAACAAAATACAATGATCCGACCACATTTTGAAATCAGACGTTTTGATATCATCTGTTATATGGTTCTTCAGGTATAAGTGATCAAATCAGGTCATTTACTGTTTATTTTGCTAATAGAAAGGAAAAACTTTTTTCACCATAACTGTCTCATCTTAGTGAATGCATGTACTGATCTACTTACAGGAAGTAAGGCAGGAGGCTGGGGTGGTAAGGCGAAGGTGGCAGTGGCTGTTGCGAACGGTACCGTCGCCCCGGGAGACGCCGAGGAATGAAGTTTGGATAGGACTGAGGGGTGAGAACAAATATATGTCAGATCATTTATGGAAAGAAAAAATTAAAATGCATTTTATCAACTCCTTCTTATTGCTCACCACTCCGAAGAACTCCTGTGGCAGGGGATCATGGGAGAGGAAGTGGAGCTGTGTGGAGTGTGGGTTGAGGGCTGGGTGCGTGGCAGGCGGATAGTGGAGCCCAGCACCCAGAGACAGGTGCTCTCCAAGCAGCTCTACGTCATTCTCTATCCTTTGTAATGGCTGCGGAAGAGAAGAGGCAAACGTAATTTCATGCAATCGCATCAACAGAAGAAATTCAACCACAATGAGCCTATCAAAACTAATCAGCTGGTCTCCAGTCTATCAGAGGAAACAAATAACGTGGAGTCAGCATTCAACTTCAGCTGCATGTCTCTGGACTGTGAGAGGAAACTGGAGAACCAAGAGAAAACCAACGCAGGCACAAGGAGAACACGCAAACTCCAAGAATCCTCTTGATGTAACAAGAGTGCTACCCCCTTCCCCACCGTGGCACCCAGGATGTAACATAAACAATAGTACACTCTACATAGATATAACAAAAATCCAAGCAAAAAAGCAAAGATATGTTCGACTGAATATAATACTGGTGCATAATTGAGTTTAATTTAAACAATTAATGTCTGAAACTGCTTTGTATTCTTGTGCAACTTATTCAATCAGCAGTCAATATAAAAAAAACTAAGAAAAGGCAAACGTGAACGACATTTAAAAAAAAAAAACTCCAATATGCTTTAGCTTGAGGAGTTAAACAAGCATGAACTTCAGGGAGCATACAGGTTTTTAAAATCAGGATTTGAACATTGGTGCATAATATTGAGTTTTTAAATCAATAGTTTCCATGCTATCTTTAGCCAATAGCAACAGATGTGTCTAGTTTTCATCTGTGGTTTTACCTCATTTTATTATAAATGATGCTGCCACCATGGCCTATTTTACTACGAGTCTTCATATATTATAAAACCGTACACAATCCCCAATTGTCTGCTCCTGCTTAAGGAGAAGAAAGAAAATTGCTTATTGTATAAAATATGCATCACCCATTTTACTTTAACATAGTGGGGCACCTTTACTGCTGCATTTTATACAGTTAAATGTTCCACTTAAAGCAAGTGGAACATTTAAAGCTCCTGAAAGATGCTGACTTCCACACAAGAAAACAGGGTTTTGTTAGTATAAAAAAAAAAAAAGAAGAAAAGGTTTTCTAAGGCACACATAGAAAGTTAAATACCAGCGTCTCATGAGTCTTTAAAAATCTATGTCATAAAGATGCATCTGATTTGCTATGGCTGAAAGAAAAATCATGTTCCGACTCACCGATCGTGCCTGCTGTGTCGGATAGGGTCCAAACTGTCCAGGCTGAGGCAAGTGAGGTGGGTGGTGGGAAAGGTGTGTGGGGGGATGAGGGAGGTGAGGAGGGGGTAATAGGAAAGTCGGGTCACTGGACAGCAGGGATGGGAAGGGATAGGGCATTGGTAAGTGCTGCACAGAACAGGTCTGAAGGACCTGATGGAGAGAGAAAAAAAGAGAAGATGTCATGAAGGAAGTAAGCAACAATGAAAGCATCAAATAAAGAAAATCCAGTCAAATGTAAACAGCTGAATTTAATCTCTTACAGGAGGAGGGACACTGCAGACAGGGTAGTGCTGTCCACTGAAAACCACCGAGCACGCTGGGATCTGCTGAGGGGCAGAGCGAGGAGGCAGCCCGGGCGGCGCTCCCGGAGGAGACAGAGGATACGACACAGGAGCTGAACCCTGAATATTGACATTGAGGGGGAAAGATTCCAAACGTTGCATTGAAACTTAGAACACAACATCTGTGCACCAAATAAAGCATATCAATACCTCATTCAATTCATGACAACAAAAATATCACTCGTACGTTTGTGATTTAATGATGCTCATGAAAGGATTTGGTTCATAATGTCTTTCTGCATCTTTCATTTTTAAACCGATAAAAATAAATTGAAGTTTGTTTGAATTTAAAGCTGAACAATTAGATGTGGGACAAGTCAAAATGGTATTTTGTGTAACGTCCAGTGGCTTTTCCCTTTGTAACTGACACTAATGTGTGGATATTAATTCTGGTATGAACCTAGATGAATAAAAAAAGCTATTTGTCACATACAGGATAAGATGCTTAAGAAAAAAAAATATTTGTTTGTATTTGGAGTTCTGAAAAGTTCAATGACACAAACAACACTTCTAACCAAGCTAAATTAATCATTGAATTATTCCCCACACAAGTTAGAAGTGTTAATAGACAAACAAATGAAGCTTAATTTGTTTTGTTGAATGTAAATACAGTAGTTGACATCTTCGACATCTTGCTAAAAATAAGTTAACATTCTCATGTGTAATAGTGTCATTTTCCCTCCTCTAAAGTGTTTTGTGAGTGTGTCTCATTCTGGTTCAGCACGAGGAGACAAGAATGCACAAGAAGGGACGACCTTTGAGAATCAAACTATGTCATAAACACAAAGTCCTGTTTTCTCATTTTCAAGGTTTTTCTAGAATAATGTTAGTCCTTTCTCATCTCTATGTGCTGCTCACCTGCTCATGGAGGTCCAGCACCAAACTGCTCTGATGCTGGGATGGGTGAGGGTGTGGGTGCTGTGGGTGGGCTGCTGGGTGCAGCAGCCTCGGAGACAGGTTTGGTGACTGGTGGAGGGGTCTTGGGGAGGGGTTTGGGGGATGGTAACCTGAACGCTCCTCGGGCCCAGGCCCGGGTCCTCGAGGTGGTTGCTGGCTGTAAGGTGGGTAGCCCTGAGGAGGAGCCAGATGACGGTAGTTTTCATCCTGGTGGCCTGGCGACGGGCCGTGGTGGGAGTGCAGGAGGTGGTGGTGATGATGGTGGGCGTTGGGGTGGTGATGGTGGTGGTGGTGGTGGTGGTTGTTGTTGTTACTGTTGTTGTAGTGGTGGTGGTTGTTGTGGGCGTGGTGGTGGTGGCGGGTCAGACGGTCTCTCCGGCCACGCTGGCGTCTCATTGGAGGGCTGAAGGGGAAGAAAGAAGAGGTCTTCATTTCTCTCAGCATAAATACTGGAGCTGCCACATACTGCAAAATGTTAGGTTTGAGTATAACTTTCTGACCACACTAAACCAACACTGAGCAGGACTAAGGAAAAAGAAATTTGCTGATTTTCAGAGTTCTACCACGTGTTCAAGAAAGACAGATCCTTTGACATCGAAGCATGCGAAGACATAGAGACAAGATATATTTTTTTAAAGCCTTATTTCAGTGATTTCACAAGTGCCTATTAGGCAGTAAATAAATAAATAAAATTAAATTCTGATAGATAACTATAAGATTTCATCTGTCTTTTGCACTTTCCCTAAGTGTGCGCCGTGGCCCACTGGTGGGCCTTGGGGGTATAGCAGGTGGGTCTCAGACTGGGCTGTAAAAATGTTGTTACATTTAGGAAAATTCATCAAAATAAATCAAATTAAAATAAGAGATATTAAAATATGTCTATTAAAGTATGATTTGCGTATAATTTATGTGTGAATAGAAGATCGGGCTACACGATTATGGCCACAATAATATTTGAATATATGAATATTTGGGGGGGGGGGGTTCAAGCCTCCTCACTTTGGGGAACTCTGGTCTATTGCATGAAAACATTTATTATTTGTTCCATATTCTCAGATTTTCAAGTCATTTCAAGATATACATCTGGGATCTTTTAATTTGCGATGGGAGTTATCATTATATTTTTGACATTTTATATCAGCAATCCACAGATTAGTAATTAAAATAATGTAATATGTATTATTAATCACACATGTACACATACTTACCTGCGGCGGTTGCGAACAGGTGTGTGGCATCTCTCTGGCATGTAGTGGGGGTGTGGTCTGCGACTGGGAGGCAGCTCCCATGGACGAATGGGTGAGGAGGGAGTGGAGGGAGGTGCAGAGCTCAGATCCAACATGGACTGCTGGGAAAGACGCTGCCTTTTCGGGCTTGGGCTGTCTTCCATCTGCACACAGAGGTGAGGGCAGAAGATAAAGAGGGCATACAAAAGAGGAGAATGAATGAGAGAGAAAACAATGACATACAAGTTCTATTCAAACCAGGAGCAAAGCAGAGGCAACGGACACTGGTCATGTTTCCTACTTACTTTGTCCCGGTCGTCATTGCACACATTATCCGGATGAAAATGAAGCACTCCTCCTGCAGGCCACAGAGGAAATAAAATCACAATCAGATAAGAGCGCTGAAAAAAAAAAACATCACAAGAGACGTGGACGTACAGTTTCTAAACCAACACTGAAGCAGCTGGTTGTCTTTGGTTTTTCATTTCCCCATTCTAACGCCACACTGGATGCCAAAAAGTCAATATCTTGTTACAGCCTGGCTGATTTGCTTGAACAGTTGTACAGACCTAACACCACCATATCCAACAGTGACAACAGAAATGTCTTGGTCCCCTGATGTCACTTAGGGCCTGTCTTCCAGAGCAGCCTTTACATTCCCTGCTTTAAACAGGCAGACAAGGAAGGAAGCCATCTCTGGAAGATGTCACCATGGACTCATCTTCTCTGACTCTCATAGACAAATCCTTCCCTCTGATCCAACATGAAAGTCCGCCACGCTACTCCCAGTAACAGACGAGTCCACAATCAAACCTGGCCAAGTTACAGCCCATGTTATATGTTGAGTCTGGATTATAACTTTTGTCTTCTGACATCAGCTCCTCGTCAACATCACTTTTGGTGTACTATGTAGAGGTTCATGGATTGATTTAGTCCATTGAAAGAAAGTAAATCTGCATCAGTGTAACTGCATAAGTGCTTTATCAAACACAAACACTGACAGATATCAGGTTTCAGCTTGTCAGATGTTAAAATTTGCATTATTGTACAAATTTCTTCTAGTTTTGGATGGTTAATAAAACTAAAAATAAACTTTTTTTTACATTTTATACACTCAAACAAAATAATAACTATCACGGAAACTGTAGTATTTCCCTTCGAAATTAACCATTACCAGAAAGCACCATATTTCGTGCCTGTTTTTTTCCTCGTGGTGGAGGAATAAGTGATAACAATCTCTCCAAAGATCAAGAGGCCACCACAAAAAGACTCCTTAATATGAAGAGTTTGAAAACATTCAAATACATCACTGAATAACGCTCTGAGGCCACGAACATAATCTCAGACCAACACAGCTGTTTATCTGAGAGTCCACATGTGCAGTCTAGATGCAGCATGTGCACACAGACATTTCAGCAGCTTAAGGAGGATGTCCTTGAACGCAGCTGACAAGACTTTCCTCCAAGCAGTCCCCCCCTAAAAACCTTTAATCACCAAAAAGAGAAAAAAATTATCCTCCCCTCATCTCGTTCTGTTTACCCCTAACCATTTCTCCCTCATGCAAACAGCCCCTTCAGCCTTCTCAGAGGGAGAAAAAACAAATCTAGGATCCAGCCCCCCCACCCTTTTCTTGTCTTTACGACACCACTCCAGAGCCATGTGAAGTCTGCCGATAGTGACAGCTCAAAGACGGCCTGCTAGTGGCTGCAGAGAACAGAGGGACGCTTGGTTGACTGACAAGTCGACAGGAGGGCCAACACGCTGGCTCACATCTTTATTCATCTGCTATCCCTTTTTCTTTAAACCTCATAGGGTTCTGGGACTCGGCTGCCGATGTGTTTTGCGCAGAACTAGGTCTGTTAATGCTGATTCACCCCGGGGCCACAAGAGAGGGGATGGTGAGCCAGACTGGACGGGTTCTGCTGGCGAGCACATGACCTTGCTTCCCCCGAGCATGGCTGCTGGGGAAGACTGACACCATTTCTTTCAAGACTGACACCCACTCAGGCAGGGTAGAAAACTTTTGAGTATCAGCTGTCACCAAGTAGCATTTTTCTCCTGTTCTTATTCTTAGATACAGAGACGTGAACTATTATTTATAAGAAACAGGCCAAAAATAAAGAACAACCTATTTTACCCGCA